>NC_134870.1:18983623-19283623 GCF_049852395.1 Peromyscus maniculatus bairdii | reverse complement strand
TGTAATTTTGTTAAAAACAACAACAACAAACAAACAAACAAAAAACACCTAAACAGTATTGTAGCTCTTTTGGTGAATTTATTTACATTATTGAAGTGTTTGTTTAAACATTTATGATTTAGGTATTGCCTGTGTTTGGGGTAAGTTTTTACATCTGGTTTGAAAAATTTCCCATCAGTTTCTTCTTTATTTAGTTTCAGAAAGAAAGTAAGAAGTACATGAACCCTGTAAAGTTCAGTGTAAGTTCAGAACTGGGGCATTTCTGGTTTGCTTATGGATACATTCTGTTGACCAACCTGGACCTTTTCCACCTCATGAGACACCCTGCCTTGTGTTTACTTCATTCTTAACTCTCATTCTCTGCACTCCCCTCCACTGGGTTTCTCTTCTGCAAGCTTATGGCATAATCCTAAGGCCTATTTAAATTTCCTTTTCCTGAAAAACTATTAAAAATTTATCTTTTGACTCAATCATCTGTCCAGAAACTTTTCACCTATAACAATCAAGTTGTATCCTCTTTGCCTTCATATAAACATCTGTAAAATAATAAATATTTATTCCAGCATAAGACTCAGGTTATGTATTCATATGTTTGGTTCTAGAATTGGAAGTTTTGGTTTTTTTCTAAAACTGAACTGAGTTCCTGTTAAGAAAGTTCCAGTTCTCACTTCAATAGAAAGAGAGAAACTTTGTCTCCAAAAGGTTAGAAAGACTCCTGTTAAGCCTTTTTGCCCAGGAAATGTCCAAACTGGCACTAAAATTTTAAAAGTTCAACAAATATGTCATTATACATGGTAGGACATAGACTGTCTTGTGTTCATGCCTTAGTACACATTCATTTGTATGTATGTATGTTTCTCTGAAAAGTGTATACAACATTTAGTATAGAGTGTGTGTGCATAAACTTATATGCATCTGGGTGCTACATGCAGTGAACACAATAGGAATAGTCAGAATATTTCATGGTTTCTTGGAAAATAATGCAGTTAACATTTAATACCCTTTCCAAGGCTTATACTCAGTTCTTGTGTTCTCTCTCTCTCTCTCTCTCTCTCTCTCTCTCTCTCTCTCTCTCTCTCTCTCTCTCTCTTCCTTTCTTAAGATATCCAAATAGTTATTGAGTTCCATAAAGCTAGTATCTTATTCTAATGATATTATAAAGGCTAAACTAGAAAAGATTGTAGTTTATACTAGTTATTTTATCCATAGTAGTAGCTATAAATTGAGAGTTATTGTAGGCATTTGGTTCTTATTTATGACACTTGTGCTAAGATTCTTATCTCTCCAAAGGGAAGCCAATAGGTGTATGATGAATATAATTAAAAGATGGGATGGTCTCATGCAAACTAGAGGTGAATTATATACTGCTGGTGTTGAAGGAGCTAATTTGAGAAATGAGAGGAGTGAAGTGGGTCACTGGGAAGCAACACTTTCAACCTCATTATTTCTAAAATACAGAAAAGGTATGATGTATACTTTCCATATAATTTTATCAAATAAAGAGCTTTAGAAGAACTGAAGCTATTCCTCACAGCTACTAGTATATGGACTAGCACAACATGTAATGCATCCTGTCTCCAGTTCTTTGCAGGTACAAGGTCCTATGGGAATATACCAAAGAGAATCATAGGCCTATTGTTGCATTTGTACAATTTATGTACAAATGTAAATATTGAAGTGGAAAGTAAATTTTGTATTACAGATGCATTTATTAAATATCTGACATTTCAGGGACAGTAACAAAAGCAAAGAAACCAATTAAATCAAAACACAAATGCAGTCATGTGTCCTTAATGACAAGAACATATTCCAATAAATATATTATTAATCTATTGTCTGAACATGATTGAATGTGCCCATACCAATTTAAATAACATTTTCTATGATACGTTTAAGCTGTGTGTCACAGTGTATTATTGCTACACTACAACCTGTAGTTATGTGTCTATGCTGGACACGTGAAAATTGTAACAGTATGTTAAATACTTGTGTACCTAAATATATTTGTTGTTTTATAACTCATTAAATTTGTTCTTTGACAATTTGACAATTTCATACATGTATATACATATAAATATGCAGGACGTTCTCATTCCTGAACCAATCCTCTCTTATCTTTCTCCTACCACTAATATCCTCCCTTTGTCTATGAGTTTGTTTCCCCCATCCACCTCTTTTTGCTTTGTTTTGTGTGGCTGAGTTTAATCAGGACTATCAGTGTGACAATGGGTTTGCGACTATCTATTGGAGCCTGGTGGATTCATCAGTGGATACATAATTGAAAACAATGTCTTTTCTTCTTCTAGCATTCATCAGTAACCAAATAGTTCAATAAGGAGTCAGGATCTATTTGATCATTTCCTTGACCAGTGATGGATTAGTGAGAAAGCCAGGCTTTTGCATACCCATTGCAGACAATCACTATAAGAACATAATTTCATTGGCCATACCATGCCAAGAAAATAGTATATATATATATATATATATATATATATATATATATATATATATATATTTGCCTTTCTATGCATCTTCTGTATCTTACTACTTTTTTTCCTTCACTATTAAACTATTAAAATGAGCCTTGGGAAGGTTGGTGCGATATTCTTTTTAGGACTGAGCACTCAGTTATTCTTACTCAACTAATTATTCTTAGTACCTTGAGCAGCCATATGTCTGTGCATTCACCACCTTTCATTGTAAAGAGAAATTTCTCTGATTAAGGCTGAGAGAAGCATTTGTCTATGGGTCTAAACACGTATTTAGAAGGCATCTTGGAGGGCTCTCAAACATATAATTCTCAAAAGAAGACAATTAAGTGATAATATACATTTTTAAAAGTACTGACTATCATTAGACACTAGAAAAATGCAAGTTAAAATTGTTTTGAGATTCTGTCTCACTCCAAAAAGAATAGTTGTCATCAAAAATTCATGACAGCTAATGCCAGCGAGTGAGGAACAAAGAACACTTACTCACTCTTGGTAGGAGTATAAATTAGTTCAACCACTATCAAAATTAGTGTAGAGTTCTTCACAAAGATAGAAATATAATTTTTATATGATCCAACCATTCTACTCCTGGGAATCTACCCAAGGGCTCCATATCCTAGAGATGCTTGCTCAACTATGTTTGATGATGATGATGACAATGCTATGATGAACTTTATTCATCCCAGCTGAGGAATAAGTCTAGATGTCTATCAATGGATAACAAGTAATAAAAATATGGTATACATATACACAGTAAAGAAAAGAAAAATGAATATGTGAATAAACAGAACTAAAAAGAATTGTACTGAGTGAGATAGGCCCAGAAAGACATGTCACATGCTCTCTCTCATATGTAGAGTCTAGCATTCAGGTCTTAGATTTGTGTGTTTAACTTGGAGGATATGTAGATGTCATAAAAGTAAAAAGGCCACTAGGGTGTGGGATGGTTTATGTAAGGAGAGGGACAACGTAACATAGGCAAAAAGAAAACAAAAAAGAAACAGAGGAAATACCAGGGGTTTAGGCAGGGATGGATAAAGTGGGATATAGGGTTTGAGAAGGGAGGAAGGGAGCATTAACATAAAGGAAGTGTTTTATATATATAGTATAAACTATATGAAATGTATTATTTGGTGAGCAGAGAGGAGAGCGAGAGAGAGAGATGGGGAGAGAAAATAATCCACAAGGCCAAATTATGCTGCTCATAAAAGCCATAGGTTATTAAACACAGTTCCAGTTCCAGATGTAGGGTAGCTTCCTATGAGTTGTTTGTTCTTGCCATTCCTCTTTGTTACCCATCAAAACAAACTGATCAGTTTTTGTTGCTGGAGATACCAGACACCTTTATTGCAAGGTACTGAAAAATCAAGCTGAAGTGAGCTGGAGGCTTCCTCCCTGATAGCTAGTTTTGTTAAGGGTGAAAAATGCTATGCAGGATCTTGGGGAGAAAGAGAACTATCAACAGTCTTAGCAAGTTGTAAATCCTACACACTAACCCAAGGCATGCCAGGCAAGACATACTTACTGCTGCAAGATTGGCACTATTGTGAGGATAACCAGTGACAGTGACCTTCTGATTGGATTTTGTGTCTGCTTCTCTGGAGAGAATTCATGTCTAGTAACATAAACCTGATCAAAAATCTATGGCTAAGGCAATCTTGGGTTCTGTGCAACAACTTAGTTCTACTGTTTATATTTACTTTCCTTCTATCTTATTCTATGACTGTTTTTATATAAAAGGCTTATATTTTTAACTTTAAACTTTTTGTTAATAATTAAGGTATAAACCCTTACACAGTTTGCTTCTACACAGGGTCTTGGTCATTACTGCTACTCTCTTCACTCTCTAAATTCTGTTGCATGTGAAAGTCTTCAAGGTGGTGTCATTCCTATGTCTGTCCCCCTCTGTGGCTCTCAGTGCAGTCAAGACCTGCCAAGCATTCATGGGCTCAAACACTGCAGTGAATCTTGTGGAGATGAATCTTGCCAAATCTTCATGGGTGTTCTTCTGCAAAAGTGCTCTGTGATTTCTATGATGGCAATGTCTCTAGGAATGCCTCCGCAGGGACTTTCTCTAAGCTGTCTTATAACTACCCCTTTTAAAGTGGAGCAAACTTTACAGTAATGAAATACACTGTGCTGAATTGAGTCCTAATTGCTTGTCACCACTCTTACCATCAGCTATCATGATGGGCAGTGCATTTTGGCCAGCATGCAGACACAGCCATGGAAATGTGTTGGAAATGTGTTGACTGTATGTCACATGAGATAGGAGTTTCTCTCCCATCATCATCTCATGAGACCACTTTCACACATTTCACATAGCTCATAAATAAAACATCCTTATATTGTGTATAACCATAGATATTATGTGCATATAAATTCTCTTTTATATGAGTAGTAACAGGAGAGAAGGAGAAAGAGAGAGAGAGAGAGAGAAAGAGAGAGAGAGAGAGAGAGAGAGAGAGAGAGAGAGAGAGAGAGAGAGAGAGAGAGACCTTGTGTACTCAAAGCCACCTGTATGATTGAGCCACAGAGAACTGTTCTCAAGAAAGAGGAAATAGGTCCCGATTATAGTATGTGGCCAGGGATGGCAGTGGTAGGAATCTGATGACCAGAAAAGACAATAATGCCTTGGAGAGGTGGGTAGAGAGAGCAATATAAAAAGCAAACTCACAATAGAAGAATGATAATAAAATAAAATGAAGCTCTTCCATTATGTCAAGTCCCACATGAAGCACGCAGAAGAATGTGCTGTCAGCGAGAAGTGTGAAATGTTCCCACCAGTTCCCAGTTCCTCAGAACGGGAGCAGCTCTCCTGGCATTATGCTACTGTCATTTCTTGGTAAATCCACGTCATTAGCATTGATTTCTCGAGCAGAGATTAGAGGTTTAGTTAGGAGAGGAAGGCAGGAGTGGATATTATCTGAGCCAACGCAGCTCTGGGTCTCACAGATGACATTTTCTTCTTTGCTTCATTAACTTGCAGAGCTTGTTGAGCTTAGCCTGCTTCTAATTAATTCTTTTACTGACTTTTTTTTTGAATGTGCATCATTGCTGGCAAACCATATAAAATGAAGAACTCTCTCTGAGGTTTTACCCTTTTAATTATTATTTTTATTGCTCAAATGAAGCTCCAGAATTGCAAATGTTGACATTTTAGTTTATTCTAGTCATTAGAGTTTTCAAAAGGGAAAGGAAGAAGAAAGAAAGAGGAGGAGGGAACAGTGCAGGCAGGAGGGTGTGGGGGCCACAGGAAAGGCACTGAAATTGGATCTGAACTGTAGAGAAGAGAAAACAAACAGGTTTGTCACAAGCGACCCCAATGATGGCTCTGCCCTTTCGAAAAGAGCAAGAATTGAAATATCCCCACAAATGGGAGACTAATCCCTAGCAGTCTCTTAGGCCAGACACACCATCCATTTCCTCCACTGCTTTTCTTCAGCAAGGAGCTCCTGACTAATACTCTATTTAGGGTTTCATTGTTGATATTTGTTTCCATTTGGATATTCAAAACCATGGTAATAAATTTGAGAAATAAAAAGCAGCCTCAATAAAAGGTAATTGTAACAAACTTGCTTTGATGATGCAGTGAGTTAAGTAAAAGCAAAAGCCAGGTCCGGCAAGCTTAATAAATCAGTTTTAACTAATATTAACTGAACAGGTTCGGACAAACATATTAGTTTGGGTATGTGAATAAATGCTGGAGGCTGTTTGTAGGGGAGTTATAAAATGATTTCAGAAACATCTACCTTTTTTTATTTGACATAAAGTTTGTAATATAAGATATATTCAAATAAAAATGAATACCTCTTATTACCAATCATCTCCTTACCATGCACTGAAAAGAAGCTTGATTTATAAGTTCATTTTTGAAGTTGAGAGCCATTTTTTTTCCTGCAGAAATGTGTTTTAGTTCCCCAGCCACTCACAAAAGCCTATTTCAGTCATCATGCAGCTGAACTATAGTAATGTCCTAATAACACCTTGGAAGCTAAACACAAAGCATAACTATGCTTCTATGGAATAATGTATTCAGAAATTAAATTTGCGTGTCTAGGAATTGGTCTCTGATACTGTGGTGGGAGGGGAGTCATATGGGATCCAAATCTTTTGGGCTCCCTTCATTGGGACTCAAGAGCTTGAACAAGCAGGAGCTGTAGACTTGCAGATGTCGATGTAAACATCAGTGGGGTGCTCCTACCTTTCACCTTGCACATGCACACAGCAGAATGAAAGAACGGCTAAATCAAGGGAAGGGAGAGTGACTATGAGAAAGTCCATTATGTGTCTACATGGTGGATGTACACACCTGTCATAATGCATGTGTGGAAGTTAGGTGACAACTTCAGGTGCCATTCCTCACCTTCTTTTAATGTATGCTGCTGCATATGGCAAGCTAACTGGCTCCTGACGTTTTAGGAATTCTTCTATCTCCACCTCCCATCTTGCTGCAGAGCCATTGAGTTCACAGATATGTGCTAGTATGTCTACTTGTACATGGTTTCTGGGGGTCCTAGCTCTGGTCAGCATGCTTGCATGGCAACAGCTTATCCTATTGAGCTGTCTTCTTAACACTGATCAGGTTTTCTTAATACTGCCATTTTTTTTCTTTTAATTGCAGTGAGAAAGGAAGGGTTCCTACATGGGTATAAAAAGACAAAGGAAAAGATGGTGATAAACAAAACAACTCCTAAACAGTGGCAGCAACAGAGACATAAAAGGGAAGGACTGCAGCCCCAGCTTCTCTGCATCAAGAGTGGTAATCTCTCTATCAGGTGGATGGGGGAGATTGAAGGAAAGTGTCATTGAAGGGCTTGGGCATTCTCTGCATTTGTGAAAGGGCCACATTTGGAAAAGTTAGTTAACAGGAAAGTAGACGCATCAGAGCTTGAACCCTAAATAAAATTCACATTTAACTGATAGTGTGCTAGGGATAAGTTGCCAGTCTTCCCCACTGGAAAGAGCACAATTCTGAATCCTTATTTTTTTTTTCAAGGAGTTTACTTCCTCCCGATTTAAAAAAGAAAAAAAATACATCAAAATTAAACACTCAAAGAGGCAAAATATTGTTTCCTTTCTTTTCCTGGCCTGATTTCAAATGTCATCTTCCCCCTCTGTTAGTCCTGGCACAAAGCACAAAACTTATTTTTCAGACTGTACCTGTTTCCCGGCTGTATGAAATTAGTCCCTAGGAGACCTTAGCCATGTGGGAAAGCATTTAGATGTCCCGCTGAGAAGCTGGACCATCTTCTGCAGCTCAGCTAATGAACTGATTCTCTACTTGCAGTATTGGCTCCGAATTGGTGGAGAGCAATCGTTGGGTGTCTGCACAGCACAAATTAATTTTCCAGTATTACTGAGTCATCCAACTCGAAAATGCTTGCTTCCACTTCCCTCTGATGTTGGGCTCTGTTGTTAGCTCCGTCCTAATGAAACCTGAGAGTTCTGAGCTTCACAGTATGTCTGCCCTTTTCTTTGAAATTTCATACACTCCTCTTTTGGATCTACTGCTTTACAAAGAGGTTTCTACTTTGCAAACTTTTTTCATTAGTGAAACAAATGATTGTGAATGATTTGTCAAGAGGTGGTGAACTGCATCATTCTGAATGAAGTCTCTGGGATAGATATTAAGATTTTTGTAATTACGACTCATCTGTACATTTTTGTTTTATTTCTTTTTTTTTCCTTTGAGGAGCAGAGGAAAATTAGGAAAGAGAATGAGAATGTTTCCACTTGGATTTACCCTTATATAACCATCAGGTGGTCCATGTTTGAAGGGCTGCTGGAAGGCAGTCATCCAGAAGAAAATAAAGTGGAGATTAAGAAGTCTGAGTTTATACTTACCTGGCAGGGGAGACACCATGATCAAGAAATCTGAGTTTTTGCTGTACTGATTTTTGTTGTTGTTGTTGTTGTTAAATGCCTTGACTTTCATAAAGATCATAGTGAATGCAACATAGAAATGATGTAGTATTTATGAACATTTGGGTTTTGGAGGTGACTGAGAGGGTAGAATTTGCTGGTGAGGAAAACTTCTTCCAGGCAGGTGGCTCAGCCTTGTGACATTGCCAAGCACTTAACAGCAGCCCCTGAGACTCAAGGCAGTCTTCCATGCTTCTAATGTTTTCCAGACTGTGATACACTGAGCGATGGAAGCTGCCAGAAAATGCCATCAAGAGTGTTGTATAAGTGACAGAAAGACAGTTTGAATAAGTGTCAGGGCCAGGTGAGCCGACAGGTGGGCCTTATGCTGCTGGAGAGATGGCAAGGAGCATGATTCCTGGGGGAGGCTGGAAAAGTGTATCTCAGGAAAGCTTGGAACCTGCACTTGAATCTTCCTAGAGGTCATGTGGACATGGACCTTAGTAATCTGAGGACAAGGGTCATGCTCTGGATTTTGCTGATGTACAGTGTGTCAGGTGTAATGTGTTCATACCAAACATCATCTGTGAAGATGGCACAGCACTCAAATGTCCAGTCTAGGTTGACCAGAAGGAATGAATGAGTAAGCTCAGTTCAGCTGTGTGACAGCCTGTGACTCATAAGCTGGAGCTGGCAGTCTGGCAACCCTGGCTTCCACTTCCCAGTCAGCTGGATGGCCAATGTAAGCATAATGATGTCTTCAATTTTAAAACAAAAGTAACAGTAATTGCATTGAGAACAAATTTCATGTTTTTCTTTTTTAAATTACTGTTGTTGCTTTAGCTGTTTGTAAAATTTTAAGAGAATATTAAAAGTAGTATGTGTCTCAGTTAGATGAAAGGAGGAATATGATATAAACCGACTCTAAATAATGCAGAAACACAATAATTCTACCTGATATCTCAGCATCCATGTGATAACCTAACCACAAGGGAAACTAAGCTTCTATATATGTGACACAATGTAGCCATGACTGCAATTGGTTTCATGACCCAAGATTTAGTTTTACACTCTAGTCATGTGTGATTTGCCCTGTATATATTCCCTAAGCAGAACAGATTTGAGAAAGTGTAATTGTTTTAGCAATTTTATTCAGCTGTTTCTTTAGGGTATAGGAGATTACTTGTTGGGAATAAAATGCCACCTCCTCCTGTGTCTACACCCTGCTTCTTATGTTTTTGCTTTCTCTGACCACTGAGGAGGTTTGTGGGAATTGGAACTGATTTAGCCTATTAGTGTACAAGTTACAATTGAGATTTCTTTGTAGTGGGTAGCCATTCCAGCTTAGATCTGGAAGTTCCAACCCCCATTGAGACTCTGGCAACTGTCACGCCTATGAGGCAGGGCCAGGGGAGGCACCTGAAGACCCGAGATCTGGATGGGCCAGTGCTCTCTCTGTTCCGGGACCCTGAATGGTGGAGGTGGACCTAGCAGAGCTCCAGAGAACACTGCTGGACTGCGATACACCTTCCCTAGACACCGTGACCTACCTATCCCTTAATTTGTAAGTTACCCACTAAATAAATCTTCCTTTTAACTATGTGGAGTAGCCTTAATAATTTCACCAATATTTCTTCAAAATTCAATAGTGTTTTTTCCTTATACTAAGAATATATGATATTTGAATAGTGTGAAAACCAAAAGAAAAAAAAGGTATGGTCATGATCGAAAACAGGAAGTGGGCCTGGGACCTGTCTCCTTAAACAAACTAAGTGGCAACAGTACAGAATATTTTCACCCTAAAATCACCATTCAAAGTTCAAGCTCATATGGGAATACAAGTAAATAAAAACCTAGTTTCTGTGAGTTCAACATGACATGGGGTCAGGTAAACTCTACATATTACCATACAAGGTCCAGGCTTGAAAGAGCAGCATTCTCCATTAGAGGTGAGTTTAAACAAAATAGCAAGCAATGGGGTTCAAGACATTGTTTAGATGGTAGAATGCTGGCCTGGCATATGAGTGACCCTGACCATAGTCTTTGCCAGCACACATACTGGATATGAAGGCACAAACCTGTGATCCCATTACTTAATTGGTATAAATAGGATTAGTAATTTAATGTTATCGACAGCTACACAGTAAATTTGGGGCACAGACACTCTCCCTCTAGATATAATAAAAGTGTGTGTGTGATCAGATTTGGTGTAGGTATATCATTTTATTTTTCTTATGTCAGTTGAAAGGATTGTATACAATACCAGCAGGAAATGATCATCAATGTTCCACAGAAGTACAAGAGCCATTCTAGGAATTAAGAGTTTTAGAGTTTAGCTTTTTCCCTGGTAAAGTGAATGTCTCAAAGCTTTTATACTTCTGTTTCTTGGCTTGATACACACACACACACACACACACACACACACACACACACACACACACACACTGAAAGGAAATAGGTCAATGACTTATATCTCCTAATCCCTCTTTAAAATGATAAATATTTACAACCCCAAATTTTTCAAAAACCTAAAACTGAGCATTAATATTTTTGCTATAATATCTTGGACCAATCAACATATCCCTGTTTGTTCATGAGATAAATAGGGATAATAACAAGGTCAGCTTAAGACTACAAGAAATGAGAGCACATAAGTATGGTTAAGCCAAAGCAATGTGAATCCTAAGTTACAACTTCATAATTCTGAGTGAGTGCTCTTATGTCTCTCTGCCACTAATTAGCCTCAAACCAATCAGCAGCTAGGAGGTTGGAGGGGATTTGTCCTCAACTGTGTAGTGACCAAGTTGGTCTTGTTCTCACACCACTGTCTGATTTTAGACTCTGACGTTTTCCACCTTATGTGAGAAAACCATAAACCAAAGGGTCAGAGGAGCTTTTCCTCCTGTCTTCCAGCAAGCTAAGTGGCTAAGTGAGGATTTGAGCACAAAGATCACCATCACACTTTTAAAGATGAAAGAGCTTTGAAAGTATAAGTCCAGGGCTATTTTAACCACACAAGAGTTCAAGAATCTTCTGCTTTAAATAAAAATAAGGTAAGCATTGGGAGTAACACTTCAAACTACAGCCCTGAAATTTCCTTGAGCAAAATAACTACGGCCTTTATTCAATGTATTCTAAAGGGGAAATTCTCTGGTGGAAAGAGTGCTTTCATACTCTTGCTTCTTTGGCCTCATTGTCTTTTTCTTAGACACTGTTTCCTTTCAGTAGTGAAACTCTTTCCATATGTTCTAGTACCTTCCTGTACTTTTCATTCAGCCTGAGCAGGCCTCTCACCTTCCTGGTACACTGTCTTTGACCAACACCTTCTTTGTTGGTTTATCCATTATCTGAACTGGAATAAGTGTGTTTGCATGCACAGAGCATTGGTATAGCTTTGATTTTATCATTCCAAGTTCATTCCCTTCCTTTTGTTGAAGACTTCTAGACATGTGACAGAAGTCTCCTATTCCACTTGGCCTTAGTTTAGTTTAAATTCTACTTCCTGTCACATAGTAATTGATTTCAAATGAGATTTTGCACATATTATAGAAATTTTGGTCACCTTTTTATACATTGCATGTATCTATGCCGAAACTTCTTTCTTTTTATTTTTATGTGTGTATGCATATTCATGTGTATTCATGTGCAAATATACTTATGTGTGCATGTGTGTGGAGGTCAGAGGATGACATGGTTGTAAATCTTCAGGTGCCTTCTACATTTTTGGAAGACAGTCTCTCTGTCTTGAAATTTCCCTAAGCAGGTGAGGCTAGGTATTCAGTGAGCTAAAGGGTACCTCCCGTCATCTCTCTCCTCTCTCTCTCCTTCACTAGGATTTCAGGCATGCAGTCAGGCCCTCACACTGGTGGGACTAGTGTTTCACTGACTGAGCCATCTCCCCAGCTCCTGATCTCTCTCTCTCTCTCTCTCTCTCTCTCTCTCTCTTGGTTTTTCAAGACAGGGTTTCTCTGTATAGCTTTGTGCCTTTCCTGGAACTTGATTTGGAGACCAGGCTGGCCCCAAACTCACAGAGATCCTCTTGCCTGTGCCTCCCAAGTGCTGGGATTAAAGGCATGTGCCACCACCACTGCCCGGCCTGATCTCTCTTTAAATGGTGAGTAGTTCTCAAGTGCTAAGTCTCTGTATATTTTTCTACAGATGTAACTGAAACAAAGTGTCTGTATCTTTAAGAATATTGATGTAAATATAATACTGTTTGGGGAATACTCTCCTTGAATTTTAAGAAATTCTTAAGTTCACTGAAGTAAGTATTTATGCTGTTATTGTGATAACTGCACTTCAGTAACTTCTAAAGCATTTAAAGTTTTTAGACTTCTGTGAGGATATAATACAATCCTGCTAGATGTTTTTTTTTATCTGTTTATTCTTAATTTATTATTATCCAATCTGGAGTATATTCTCCAATAATTGTGAGAAGAGGCAAATCTTACCAAAACACCTTACTCATACATTCCGCAAAGCATTCCTAAAAAAGGCTAAAGCCATCTTCTATACTCCCAATACTTTAACTGCCTAGCCTTTCCCCAGTCTATATTTGTGACTAGGGATGTTCTACAAAGCACTTAAAAACTTACTTACTTAAAACAAAAGTTATTAACTATGCTTATAAAGGCTGGTATTTAGAGAGCTGAGTGGGGATGGGACATCTCTTTGTAATTTATGGTGATGTGAGAGAACATGAAAGCTGGGAATTCGATTCACCTGAGGGCAAGCGCATGTTCATTCTGTGAGTGCTTATTGTTAAGTGGGAACCGAAGGACAGGCTTATGGCCACTTGAAGTGTTGACTACTGAGTAGGAACACTAATAGTGTGCAGTTCAGGAAGGAGAGCAGAATATCTAGTGCTGAGCTTTTCAAATTTTCAAATTTTCAAAACACACTAGAGAGATTTCAGCAGAGATGAGAAAACCTGTAGACACCAAGCCTCATTTATGACCTACTGCCAAGTACATTTATTTTTACTCTCACAGAGAAGTGTAGTTCTCATTTCTCATCAAAGACACCCCATTTTGTAACAAATAGACAGTTATAGAAAATTAGAAGATGATCAAGATTAAAGATGATTAAAGAGAACAGTTGATGGTGTGGTGCTCATTCCCAACCTATTCTACAACAGAAATCCTACACCTAAGGTTCAGGCATCATATGGGAAGAGGGGCGGAAAGACTGTAAAACCAAGAAGGATAAGAAGTTTTCTGTGAGACTGTACCTTCTAGAAATGCAAAGGAGGCAGTATTGGTGATGCCTTATCAACGTGGCTGAAATACAAACAAAACCTGATCAAGAAGAACATCTCAGATTTTTAAACATTCTATTTTCATTCATTTTTTTCTGTATATTTTACATTGTATTCTACTCAAGTGAGAGCTCTCCTCTGCCTCTTACACTAGATTTTAAGCAATTCGAGATAATGATCACATCAAATTGGTTTATGTGTCTTTAACAAATGCCTACAAAATGCTAGTGATACAGTGTCTGGAAGATGAATATTGAGTGAGTGTGGAATAATTGTAATGTTTAAATCTATAACTATCAGACTAGAGGTGGGCATGTATTTTGGGTCAATAGGCCAAGGCTTTACCTTTACTAGTTTCTAAACCTTCTATGCTTAATACTTAGTAGTGACTCATGATATATATGGCATTCCTCAAATAAAGTTAAGAGCAAACATGGGGTGGCAGCCTAGGGTATAATATACTGTTATCTGGCAATCTATAAAAGGAAAACAACACACATGGTCTCAATAAATTTAAAACAAGGTAGAGTAGGAAGCCCAAAGAATTTAGGTATCTGCTGTAGTCACATGATGTTATTCAACATTCTATACAAAATTTATTTTTTTTTAATTTTTGTAACATTGCTTAGACTTAATGCCTAAACTTTTCTAAACTTAGAAAATTCTGGCCTAAGTTTTGGGGAGCTGAAAAGTCAAACATTTCTCATCTGCAAGGCTTTACCATTGTGGGTCATTTGTAATGCTCAGTGCTTTCAGCTTAAATTAGTTTGCCTTTTACCGATCCCTTAATATGCATAATCTGACCCAATATTGAGATGGTCTTTAGAAAGATAGAGAGTTAAGGGAAAAATATATATGAAGTGATTTTTAAAGATTTCCCAAATGCTAGCAGGCTAATTTGAAGGACTCTAACAGAATTCTGATCAGAGTGCAATTCTCTCTCACACCTGGATCTTACCAGCTGGCCATTCCATTTTAATGTTTCTCAAACAGGAATAAGCAGTGAGGGTGTCAGGCTTGGGCTCAAATTGAACTCAGCTTTTCAAACAGATGTTGAAAATGAGATAAGGACCATGTGAATAAAAGAGTACTAAGTTTTGATTTGTGTATATTTTGATTGACATTGCCTACCAAGGAGTTAGGCATACCTAATCAAATACCTATTATAATAAATACCATATATGAGTTCCAAGCAGCTATTTGTAATAAAAACATCAGTTTTATATATATAAAGTCATTTACTTGATACTTTCACTAACTGTTTGATATTCATATACAGTATATTGATAATAAAAAATGATGTTTAACTGGAAGCCATAATGAACTGAGTAATGTGCATATACAAAGTCAAAAGAAAGTAGTTGCTACCCTTAAGATACAAAAATAAATTAAAAATGTAGAAAGGAGAGCCCAAAGCAGTATTTGGTCATTGTGTATGCAATAAAGTTTCAACTCTAAGCTTGAAATACACTGTGAAAAAAGAGCCAAGATGGCTTCATGCCAAGTCCTATGCATTTTACATCTCTAACTATCATAATAATGCATTTGAGTATTTACTAAACATACTATGCTCATTTTCAGAAGAAAAACTGTAGTCATGTGTGTTGACACATCTCAAATTGGAATTGACATCCCATCCAAGGAAATTTATTTCTATAATTTTTCATTCTGTCACTGATTTTGTTCATCAGAGTATAAGAAATTTAGACATAAATATTTGAGAACTTCAGAGAGTCAATTTTTAAATGAGGTAGCATTACTTTGACTTTGTTGCTAGAGGTACAACAGTTGTTGCCTTTGTGAGCTGCCATTTTCTTCTACATTGATACCTAAGCCCAGTGTTCAACACAAATGGCCTATGGGGTTCAAGAAGAAGGACTAGCTATGTGTTCTGAAGTCTCTGATCCCAGAGGAAATCCAAATTTCCTCAAATACATTACAATTACATTTTAATAGAAGTATATCAAATAATCCCTTAGCTGATTTTTGAAGTAGTTGAAATAGGGATGAACTGAGCTCACTGCTCTTCCAGAAGATTCAGATTTGGTTCCCAGCACCCTCATGCCTTTAATCGCAGTACTTGGGAGGCAGAGGCAGGCGGATCTCTGTGAGCTCGAGGCCCGCCTGGTCTACCAAGTGAGTTCCAGGAAAGGCACAAAGCTACACAGAGAAACCCTGTCTCAAAAAAGAAAAAAAAAAAAAAAAAAAAAAAAAAAAAACAAAAAAAAAACAAAAAAAAAAAGAAATAGAGATGAACTAAATTACTTAGTTGTCCTTTTATTATATAATATATAACTTTTTCTGGTGTTGTTCCAAAGTTAATAACAATTAATTCTGTAAGGGAATAGTCTGGTGAAATTCTAGAAATAAACATTAGAGTTTAAGCTACTATTCATATTTATTGCCATCAAAATTCAGCAACATGCTTTACTCACAGGGCATGGGGAGGTGAAGAGCTCTTAGAGTGCAGGAAATGTCTGTTGTTAGATGTGCACTCCGAGGATTCCCTTTCCTTGATGATGGTCAGGATGTGAGTTGTAGTTCAATGTGACTGTGTTTAGCAGCTCCCTGAATATATTTTCTAGCTGGACAATTTATGTCCTGTGGAGTTAAATAGTATATATGCAAGTTTGAAATAAACAATAACTAAGAGATAAATAAAATATTTAGCATAAGGAACAGGCTGTGACAATTATGTTTGAAGCTTCTCATGTTTTGTTATTTTTCCAGAAAAAATTTAGAGTGGATGTCAACCCATATCTTGTGATATGAGGAAGATTCTTATGGGCCACACTTTCACAAAGACCTCATTAAAAATATTTCTTCAGCCGGCTATTAAAACTAAAGAAAAGATCTTTTTATGACTAAGCAACATAATCTTCTGAATTCTGAACTCAGATCTTTCTGGTATTTATTACTCACAGAAGTTTTCTGTCCAAAAAAGAACACATACCCTATTATAACACTTCACAGGAAGTGTTCCTGACAGACTCTATGGTTAGCAAATCATAGTCATATGAGTTCTGTACTAAAGTTTTTTTTTCCCCAAATAAACTACTAGGGATATTAAATGGAATACATCTGTGTAAGTGTCAGAGTAACTCATGAATGTGATCTATTTGGATTCTAAAATAATTCATGATGATGTGAAATCCAAATATTCTAATAGTAGGAGTGAGTGGACATAGAAAAAGGTAACTGTTCTTGGAAAATGTATATAACTGAATTAGGAAAAAAATAGGACAAAAAGAAGTCCGTTGTAAGTGGAACAAGAATCATGGTGAGAGACTGGTTTCATCAGGTCAGCCCGTTGCTTGCCAATTTTATTTAAACTTTATCACTCTCCAGATTGGAAAGGTGAGATTCTAATTAGCTCCTTCCCATCACTCAAGGCTCAGTCTCTCCAAGCAATCTTTGGGTAATGATCATAGCTCTACTTTGATCAACTTCAGGGAACTCACAGAGCCAGAAATTAAACAGATGCTTATGAAATTGGCTCCCACCACCTGTTCTCTTGACCTCTGCTCACCCAGTTAGTAAAGATCAGTGTTCTTCAATTAGTCCAAGTGATACCAAATATGACCAACACTTAATTAATACTGGGCAATTTTATCTTAATTCTACAATCTTAATTCTCTCAAATTAATCTTCAGTACATATTATACTTCAATGAAAGAATCACAAATAAAATGTAACTCATTCCTGGAAACAGTGTGTATAATCTTGAAAATAATAATGCAGCCTATTATTTTCCCCAAAATTTAATTGATCATAACTCACTTGCTTTAGAACAAAATTAACTTCATAAACTTGCCAATACATTTTCTCAATGTTAAACAACAACAATAACTCAAATATTGGTGCCAACAACAACAAAACCTAGAAAATTAGTAAACAGGCAAGAGTTCAGCCTTTCTCCTGGATTTTGGACAGTAGGCCTTGCTACACAGGTCTGGCAGATCTGATGCTTAGCATGGAGTTCAGGACACCTTTAAACTCCTCATAATCTTCCTGCCTCAGCCTCCCAAGTGGTAGGATTGCAGGTTAGTGCCACCATGCTTGACTCCAGGTCCCATTTAAATACTAAGGATTGAGCTTGATAGGATACAGTCCAGAAGTCTTTTATTTTCATAGGTTTCCATCAGTTTTAGTACACATCAACACTAGATGATCACAGGAATAGACTTTGTCAGAGGGAGTTAACTTTGTGTTTTATTTTATTTTATGTTGTTTTTATTTCATTTATAATTTTTTTTTATATTTTTCATGAAATTTATTTGGTCATATTCTTTCACCTTCCCTAGATCTTCCCAGATTCCCCTACCCAACCAACTTCATATTCTTTTCCTCTCTTAATAAAATAAAACTAACACAAAGCCAAAACAAACAAACAAAAAAACACAAACCAATATAAAAACATTTTGTGCGTGTGTGTGTATGTGTGTGTGTGTGTGTGTGTGTGTGTGTGTGTGTGAGTCCTGCCCTAGGAATGTGTTTGAATTTTAGTGTCATTCCTTTGAAGAAAACTGAATTTCCCTCTCCCAGAATCTAACAATAGCAAATAGATTCTTGGTTAGTGTGGGGCTTTGTGTCTGCCTTCTCTTTTCAATGGTGGAATTTTGTCTGGTTTTAACTTGTACAGGTTTTGTGCACACTGTAATAGCCTGTGTGAGTTCGTAGATGCATTAGCCCTGTTGTACCTGGAAAATGCTGGGTCTTTGGAGACATACCACATCTTAGTCATTTTGTCTTCTCTTCTGTATAGATCCCTGAGCCTTTTGAAGGGAAGGATGTGATAAAGTCATATCATTAATGGCAGATTGCTTTTGCTTTCTGCACATTGTCCAGTTGTAAGTATCTGTGTCAATTACCGTCTACTGAAAGAAGAAGTTTTTCGATGATGGTTTAATGATGCATTAATCTGTATGTACAGCAATATGTCCACACTGAGAAGCACCACGAGCGTCAAAACTCCGGATGCCTAGATTCCATTACAAAACACAAACAGGAACAACTAAGACTTAATGCTCTTTCAGAAACCAGCACCCATATCATCATATGTAGTGAGGAAAAATGATTTTTCTCAGGAACAGAAATAGGACTTCAAAGTAGTAATATGAGTATGTTCAAGGGCCTTAAAGAGGTGATAAGTAAAAGACTCAGAGAAGACCATGAAAACACAAACAGTTGATTGAACTAGTACAAGTAGAATTTAACAAAGAAATAGACTCACTTAAGATAGGCCAAACTGAAATAAAACTACAAATAAAAAATGTCAGGCAGTCAAACAAATAGCTTTGAGGTAAACCTAACCAACAGACTGAATAAAGAGTAGGAAGTCAACTTTGAATGAAGCATCTCAACTATAGGTTGAGTAGTTGTGTTTCTGAAATCTTAATGGAGCAAGTGTTTCCATTAGTACTAATGAGAATCTTCTGAAACAAGAAGTCCATATAAAGTAAGTAAAAAGTTTTCTAGACAAAGAAGTTAAATTTTAAGAATTTTTGGTTAGTGAGTCTTTAAATAAACAAAGTGCCATCCTTTCAATCCCTGGTTTTTTGTTTGTTTGAGACAGGGTTTCTCTGTGTCGTTTTGGCACCTGTCCTGGATTCAACCACTGTTAAAAGACAAAGCCAAGTGTGTATCTTATGCTATGAACAGAAGGGACCTGCATGTGTACTGTCGGGAGCAAGCTGAGTCATCACTCTGCATTATGGAGTTAGGACAGTGCAGTAGTTCAAGTTCCATGTTCATGATGTGTTTTGGCAATTTAGCATGGCTTTATAACAACCTGCATAAGTGACCCAAGCACACGGTGGCAGAGTTAAGACAGACTCAGCAGGTTTTTGTTGTTGTTGGGTTTTTCTTTTTTTTGTTATTTGGGCTTTTTGCATTGTTTGTTTTGTTTTGTTTTGTTGTTTGTTTTAGAAAGAGCACAAGAAGTTGGAGCGAAGTTGGCAAGAAAAGTAGTAGAAGGGAAGAAGGGGAATTAGAGAAGGGGGAATGGAGGGTAGATGGATGAGAAGACATCACGTGGGATTCTTAAAGAATAGAAAGTAAAATAGTGAAGAAAAGTTCTTTATTCAATCTAAACTTTTTCATTTCAAAATGGGATTCATGATTTGTATTCATTCATGTTGGCATGAAAATTAAAAGCTTAGCTTACAGATTCTGCCTCATATTTGATTCATAATTGACAGACAATATTGTTCTCCAACTTTACCTACTTATATCACCATGATTTTAGTAATTTTGATAATTTGTTTAATTTATGTTTTCCCCACGTATTACATGTCAACTCAGAAAAAAAATCCCTCTTTAAAAAGAAGACATATGTCTTCTTCAAAGGTGTGTATTGTCTCTACAGCAACTAATGTAGAGCACAATGCTTAATACAATATGCTGTCATTAAATACACAGTCGGATGAATTACATTACTTCTTATTCTTTTTCTCTCTTAAAAAAGTAAAACTAACACAAAGCCAAAACAAAGAAAAAAGCACAAATTAAAAAAAAAGAAAACGTGTGTGTGTGTGTGTGTGTGTGTGTGTGTGTGTGTGTGTGTGTGTGTTCTACTCTAGGGTAACAAAGTTCTCACAACTTTTTTGGAAATATACACATGTATGAGACCCATTTCTGATCTCAAACTCTGGTCAGAATTCTTGACATAGTTCACCTTGATCCTCTTTTTCAGGATCATTTTCATAAGGTTGCAGCCAAGTACCTTTGGCCAACTTTGTAGGCTCATCTGAAAACTTAATTTAGGCAAGAAATATGTTCCCTCTATCTTGTGGTGTTGTTGCCAAGATTAATTTCCCCTAAAATCATTGATCTAAAGACTCTTGTTTGTGGTTGTACAGGGGCTGCGTCCTTTCTCAGAAGGTAAAAATTTCATGCTTGCTTGCTTGCTTGCTTAAAATATGCAAACTAGAAAACCCGGGGAGTGAGTACAAGCAAGATGGATAAAAGGAGGTCACCATCTTAGTAAGGATCCTGTCTATGCAAAGGAAGTAGGTTATTGAGGCATGAACACTAGGAATGGGTGATGACTAGCAAACTGATCTATTTTTATAAGTATGACAATACACACGTAATACTGCAAGTAACCAGGGGTGATCAGTAATAGTTCCAGTCCTTGACAGATTTGTCTGGGAGTCTAGTCATTGCTTCAGAAATGCTCAGAGCCATCTTTCAGGTTCTGATTCAGTAGGTTTGGTGGGAAACTGGTCATGTGCATTTATTACAGATTCTCAGGTGATGATGTGACTACAGGATGATCATTAAACTTTGAAAGACCCTGGTGATTATTTGTTACCTCTTGGCTCTATAATTAGTTCACTTGTCATATGATTTGGAAAGCCCTCTCTCACTACTTGGTGAATTGCTTTAGATGTTGCCAACTAAATCAGTTTGTTAAAAACCACTGTCTCTCTGCTAAGAGCAGCTGTCTTTAATGTCTTTTTTGCTGATGAAAGAAGCATGTGATAACTAGGAATGGCCCACAATATTGAAATATCATGAGAGATCATTGTCAAAGATAAACTCATCTGTATTTTGGAGTTTTATTAGACCATGAAAAAGGAAGCTATGTCATTTGCAAAGGAAAAATAAGGTACAAATAAAGATTGTACTATTAAGTGAAATAAACCAGATCCAGAAAGAGAAATAGCACAAATTTTCTTAGATACTGAATTTTACATAGATATATAGAATAGTACAGACTACACAGACTGACACAATTTTTTTAAGGAAAAATTAAAAGATATATATCAATAGCGAAGAGCAGAGGCAGGTGGAGAGAGTCAGTAAGTGACATCATCGAAACACTGTACATCTACTGGAACCCACTATTCATCCCCATGTTAAGAGAGAGAGAGAGAGAGAGAGAGAGAGAGAGACAGACAGAGAGAGAGAGAGAGAGAGAGAGAGAGAGAGAGAGAGAGAGAGAGAGAGAAACAAAAGACCCTAAAAGACCAATTAATACCCTGGAAAGCACTTTGGAATTGCTTTCTAAACCTGGTGTGATAAAAACAAATGAAGATTTTGATTAAATAGATAACTTTAGGATGACATGTTATGATCTCAACCTCTGGTTTAATGATCTAATTAAGACGAAGAAAAATTCATTGTGGTCTTTTCGATCAAATAACTCAAGTTACAGAGCTAAGGAAAAAGACCATATAGGATAGAAAGATGGTTTGGGATCAAGAAAAAGAAAACTATGTTATTAAAACTTTTCTGGTTTTCTTTCAAAATAGAAAATCTGGGCAAAGAAACCAGTGAAATAGTCAGTAATGATGGGGAGAAACAGGACCTCATTCCTGCAGTTCTTTGACTTTCAGTTGTTTTTGGCTAAATTGTTCACCAGGGAGAAGTTAATGATAAGAGTGCAGTAGATGGATTGGGGTAAGTACAAGGCCTTATTTCATCTGGGGTGGGGGAAGCGAAGGGGTATCCCCAAAAGAAGATTAAAGCAAAACTGGAAAAGAGGATATAAAAGGTGGAAATTAGACAAAAAGTCAGAAGTCAGTGGTGATAAAAACAAAGTTAAAATACAGAGCTGAAAAGAGAAACCTAAATTAGAAAGTTAGTGCAGGAAACAACAAATAAATTCACAATTGCCACAGGGAGTCTCCTGCGAGAAGGTCCCGACACATCTGTGGGTATTTTTCTTTTCTTTTTTTTTATTTTTATTTTTATTTTTTATTTTTTGGTTTTTCAAGACAGGGTTTCTCTGTGTAGCTTTGTTAGCCCAGGCTGGCCTCGAACTCACAGAGATCCGCCTGGCTCTGCCTCCCAAGTGCTGGGATTAAAGGCATGCGCCACCACCACCCGGCTCACATCTGTGGGTATTAACAAGACTTGGACATGAAGGACTTCCCCCTTCAGAAGAGTGTTACATGCCCTTTGATTAAGACCTTGTGCTAAGTATCCTTGACAGATTTCCCCTCTCTGAAGAGGCTTTGCGAGCCCCTTGACTGAAAGCCTGTGCCAAGTGTCTGAGGATGAACATGTACTTATACTAAGAAATTCCCTCTGGAACCAGGTAATATCAGTTAATCTGAAACCTGAGTGACAAATCTCAATGCAGTTCAGGTGGCTTCCAGAGCCAGGACCTTTGCTCTTTCTTTCTAGGACAAGTGCTGACATTGCCCTGACTACTTGCGGTGCCTTTACAGAGTGTTAAGACCTCAACCACATGAGTAAGAAATGAAGTTAGAGGTTGAAATGGAAAGGATGATTAGAAATTGGAGAAAGTAAGCCGGGCGGTGGTGGCGCACGCCTTTAGTCCCAGCACTCGGGAGGCAGAGCCAGGCAGATCTCTGTGAGTTCAAGGCCAGCCTGGGCTACCAAGTGAGTCCCAGGAAAAGCGCAAAGCTACACAGAGAAACCCTGTCTTGAAAAACCAAAAAAAAAAAAAAAAAAAAAAAAAAAAAGAAATTGGAGAAAGTATTCATGTGACCCCTTAGAGAAAACCAACTCAAGTATAAATTTTGTGAGTTCTGCTCGATTCAATTAAGGTTAATGACCGGAAGAGTTCAGTGCAGAGAGACCTGAATGGTAAATGATGCTCAAAGTCAAAGCTATAGAAAGGCTGCAGGTTTTATGAGTGCAAAACAGCAGATAAGGCTAGAGGGTCATACATGTTGGAACATATCAGGAACTAATTAAAAACAACACAGAGAGTCAAAGTTGTGGTGATAATTTATTTGTGTCCCTCAATAAAATTTATCTGAGGCTCATAGGATAAAGGTCAGCCACTATTAGTAAAAAGAGAAGTCATGCAATGTTAGCACACACCCTGAATCCATCTAGATCTCTGTGTGTTCAAGGTCACACCAGGAAACAGAGGAGCCAAGCAAGGTGACTCATGCCTTTAATCACGGTACCAATCATAGAGACCTGGAGGACTGTGCAGACAGGTAGTGGCAAGGAAGTGAGGTAACTAGGCTAAGATAACCAATGAGAAGGCAGGACAGCAAAGCAATAAAGGCGTGGATAAGACAGGAAGCAGCTCACACTTTGGAAGCTGTGGCATGGTGAGGTAAGATTAGCTGGTGGCTATTCCGATTCTTCTGATCTCTGTCAGATTTTCACCCCTATTTCTGGCTCCATTTTTTTAAAATAAGATAGCTTAGAAATTTGTCTACACAAAGCCTTAATCTGAGGATAGATGGATGAGCATGAACAAGAAGATAAAAGGTCAATCACTTTTGCCACATTAGGCCACAGGAGAAGAATGTACATCAAGTTGGATGCCATCTTCTCAAAGATAAAAAGATTTGAATCTCTGGCAAAATGGGACAGTTGTTGGGTATCTCTATGAATTTGGGAAATACAAGATCAGAATATATATATATATATATATATATATATATATATATTTTCCATTCTCCATTTGGATAGGTAGTTAAGAGAGGCATTCAAGAGTCAGACTTGTAGAGTGAGAAAGACAAGATTTGACATCACACAACAGAGCTCGACATACTCATTATCTTTTACTTCCCTACCCAAGCTTCCTGTGTGGTCGACCATACATACTGCCTTATGTCTTGTGTAATTACTTATTCAGGGTCAGTACACTACCCTGTTGCCATTTTTTTTTTTTTCACAGCCATTTTAAAAGTCTAAACTTGGTAAATGTTTTTATGAGACACTGTGGCAGAGGAAGAACATTTTGGAATCATGTAGAAATTGAGTTAGGTATATATCCATATATGTATATATTGGAGAAATTATTTTGGCCACTCCACGTAGTTAAAAGGATATTTATTAAATGGCGTAACTCACAAATTAAGTAATGGGTAGGTTGCAGGGTCTGGGGAAGGTGTAATGCAGTCTAGCGGTGTTCTCCGGAGCTCTGCACAGTCAATCTGCACCGGTCAGCGTTCCGGCACCGAGAGAGCACCCAGAGCGAGCGCTGGCCCATCCAGCTCTCGGGTCCCCAGGCGCCTCCCCTTGCCCCGCCTCGTAGGCGTGACAGTTGCCAGAGTCTCAATGGGGGTTGGAACTTCCAGAACCAAGCTGGAATGGCTACCCACTACATCTATATGCATGTAACAACACTTAATGACAAAAGAGGGTACAAGTTTGAAACACAGCAAAGAGGGCTATATATGTTATGGTTTGAAGGAAGACAAAAGGGGACATAGTTTGATGTCAAGAGCTATGCAGCCTAGTCTCGCATCAGCATTTGACTACCTGTCCAGTGGGTTTCCTTGGGGCAAGGCACCTGTGGAAACAGACTCCCACTTGGCAAGGATCAGTAGTCCACAGGACAGTGTAGGAATTTGCAGAATTCATGCAGCTTGCAGGCTCTTTTCTCTCTCATCATATTGGTGATTCTTTGGGTGGTTTTTAGTTTTACTTTGTCAGTCACACATGCAACAGCTGTAATTTTCCCTGGAAATTCTGCTCCTTTTCAAATATTTTCCCCAAGGATTCAGCAAGGGGTCAATGTCTCTTAAATCTCTTACTGGAATTACTAACTACAACTCCCAACCCTGGTAACTTTTCTGACTCAATAGAAATAGTTAGGCACATATGAGAAAACAACACTTGAAACATTAACCCTGTCTCACAGTTCGGGAAAAGAGAGCAGGGCTGCACACACAGACTAGGAAGAAAGCCTCGGGAAGACACATAGTACCAACTATTGAGAATAAGTTCCCTGGACACTAAGAGTAGAATCCTTGGTAGGATCTGATATGCTCCAAGAGGAAAAAATGTAGGATGGATAGATCCATCTTTACCTTATATAAGAGCTTATATTGGTGGGGAAAGTATGGTATAGTGTAATGGGAAAAGAGTACTTTGTCAAAGTCTGCCTTTTACAGAGAGATTGAGACATGGGACCCTCTTGCAAAAAAGGAACCATATAAATGCGTATCTTGCAGACACGAAAGAATTGTCTGGGTTTGAATATTCTTGTCCTTAAAGCTTTGTGCCCATGTTTATTATTTTTTAACTTTGTAATCGCAAGTAGCTGCCGGCTGACATAAGTTCTGCAAGAGCAGGGTTTGTCTGGCTTGATATTTAGTGAAGCCTGCAAAAATGCTGAAGTCTATGTCTAGAATAAGGTTATGCAGGGGATGGGAAGGTGTATTTGGGGAGGTCTAAAGGGGAACAATGGAGGCTTTTATAATGATCACAATATATTCCTTGAATTGTGATGTATTTCTTAAAGTCAAAAATAGAAGCCAATAATAAAACTATTCATGTAACCCTGATAAGAAAAATTCTGTGTAAGTATAAATAAAGATAGCCTGAGCTATTGGAGGCTGCTACTTGAGTTCAATCCACTTGGTGGTCAGAAGTATTTCTTGTGCCTATGCCCCTTCCCTGCCTCAGGACCTGAACCCAAGTTGAGGCTAGACCCCAGCAGTTTAATTATATTATAGTTTCAACAATAAAATAAATAATAATGTGAACATAAGATATTTAGTCTCAGTTTTTTTTTACGTTAAGTGATTTTGCAGATTTCATGAAATTATTGAGAAGCGATAACAAATAGTTATAATCCTAAGCACTAAATGGCTTTCAACAGGTGTGAATTCCCCCTATTTCAACCTCTATCATTTTTGCCCTTCTATTATTCACAGTTACATGACACTCACCTTCTGCCTGGTAACAGACTCATTTTGTGGCCCTCTGTGGCATCTCTGCTTCAACCATAACACATGCTACTGTGTATTATTCCACTCAAGGTTGGCCAGGTGTGGGCCTCTCATAGATTGTAGGGGAAAACAATCTCTCCATTTAACCAAGGGTGTCATTATGTACCAGATGGTTGAATAGCTAGCATTAATCAGTTACTGGGGAGCTACATAATTTAAAATACAAAGGCTGTTAAGACAGCCTTGACAATTTGCATATACCTTGGAATGTGTCTCTCACATTGGCAAATGTAATGCAAGTTTTAATTCACATAAGATCCACCTTATTATGGAGTTGATACACACTAGAACTGGAGTAGCCTTGAGTCCCATGAAATGATATGAATATAAACTCCTCTGGTTCCTATTACTATACAGTTTTGTTATTTTGTTTCTTTCTTTACTTTTTGAGCTCATAACATATTTACATCATTTCTCCCTTTTCTTTCCTCCCTCCAAACACTTTCATATAGCTCTCCTTGAACTCTTTCAAGTCCATGACTTCTTTTTTCATTGATTGTTGTTACACACACACACACACACACACACACACACACACACACACACACACAAACATGTGTGTGTGTATGTATATAAAACCTGTCCAGTCTGTATGTATGTTTTCAAGGTTGACTATTTGGTATAAGATAACTATTTGGTGTGCGCTTTCCTTGGTGATGACTATTTTTTTCTATTCTCAGCAGTTGCCTATAGTTCTTTGTGTATCATTGAGACCCCATGACTCCATGATCTTTCCTCCATTCACTTTTCTGTGTCTATTGTTGTTTGGTATTTTGCATAATTGTTGCAGAAAATAGTTCAGATTTAATATATGAAAATCAATGAATTATATCCAAACATGTTTTTCTATTATACTTTTTATTATTATGATCAAAAGTATGTACACACACACACACACACACACACACACACACACACACACCTTGGACCAACTCCCAAGGGGTGGTACCACCTGAAGAGGGCTTGTCCCTACCACATTAATCATTAATTAGGAAAATGACTACTCTAATGTTTCATCCTCCTGCCTGCATTTTTCTCAATTGAGGTTCCCTCTTAGCTGATAACCCCCACTTGTGTAAAGTTGGCAAAAACATAACTAGCACAGATGTCTTTTAGTCAAATAAAAGGTCAGGAATCTTTGCCATTAGTGTCAAAGTGTTGGCATGAAATAGAGTTTCATGAAACTCTGTTCCAAGAGAGATGACAAGACATAGAAGAGGAAATTTTTAAGCATTTAAGACTAATAACATCAGAGCATGAGTGAACCTAGATGGTAACAACCAATGTATACATAGGAAGTACCAATATCTCCTTTACTATGAAATACAGTAGCTTCTTGGCAAAGGAAGGATCACTTAGTCTACAGAAATAAGTGTTTGTCAGAATCATTTGAAAGTCTAAGCTCCCAGTGGATGGATGATTTTGAAGAATAATGCTATGGGTTTAACAGAGAGGCATATGGCAGTTGGCTGGAAAATTCCTGCTTGTGGACACAAAACAGACAGACCTTGATGGGAAACCTCAAAGTAACATAAACAGGAAGCTTTAAGGTAGTGTTGTGATGAAGTTAGAGAAATCAACGTTGGCATCTTAGCCATATCCAAAGTTTTAGCTTCTTCAGACTGTCTTTCTGGAAACTCTCCCACTGATGGATTCATATAAAATTTCTAGTATGGGTCATGACTCAGAGAATCCCACTAAAATTCCTGGATATACTCACACTGAACAGCTCTGACTGCAGGAACATCCCAAGAGTAACACTTGATAGATGATGGTAGGCTCCCTGCATGGTAGAACTTTTAGGACAGTGTTTTGTTTGTTTGTTTTTGTTTGTTTATTTTGTTCTTAACATTTTGATTTATTGACACTAATCCTAGGTGAAGATATTGCCCAGTGCTCTCTGAATTCACTTTGTAGAAATTCCTTTTGTGATGTACAGAGATTATAGATAATGTGGAAAATTCTATTTCTCTTTATAAAGTATGCTGAAAGGTAAACAATAAAACAAAGACGCTGTGTTAGTTACTTTTCCTGTTGCTTTGATTTAAAAAATCCTACCAAAAGTAACAAAGGAAAAAGTATATTTTGTCTCACAATTCAAGGGTTCAGTCCATGATAAGGAAGGCACAAGGGCAGGAGTATGAGGCAGCTAGTCATTTTGCATCCACAGTCATGAAACAGAGAGTTAGTTATACTGGTACTCATCTTTTCCCTTTTTATTCATTCCAGAATCTCTGCCCATGGGTATGATGCCACCCATGACTAAGGCGGGTCAAACCACCTCATTCATTTGTAGACATATCCAGAGTCTAATGTATCTATAATATCCCTCACAGACACACACACACACACACACACACACAGTCTAATTCAATCTACAACATCCCTCCTAGACATACGCAGAGACTAAGAGACTAATGTAATCTATAACATAACTCATAGGCACACATAGGGGCTAGTCTCCTAGATTATTTTTGATCTTGTCTAGCACACAATCAACTGTAATCATCATAGATTCTTTATTTCATGAGAATATGACAGATATTTTATCATGATAATATTTCTACTGCTTTTTTTTCAGGCAACACCACTTAGCAAGAATATTAAACATGTTCCATTTGCTATTTTAATATTAGTCACAGCAAAAATGAAAAAAAAATTCTATTTTGACTTTATACATATATAGCTTTATATATATATGATTTATATATGTAAATGTATATAGCTTTATATATATGATTTATATATATGTAAATGTAATAACTAATATAGTATAGTGACATCTTTGCACTTTTCACTCAGCCTTTTCCACAGTTAGAATTTCACAATGTGAAGCATATATCAAAACAAGATATTAGCATTCATTACATCCATTAACCTTACTCTTCTCAATTTTATTAGACTTGTTTTGGGGTGTAAACATGCACATATGAAAGAAGTTAGTTAATTCAGTGCATGTTTCTGACTATGGTTGAAGCACAATGGTCCTATCAGGTAAATCATCCTTCTTATTGCCCTTGTTCAGCCATGGTCAACATTCTGGATCACATCTCATGTTCTGGGCAATCTACCTTCCTTACCTTTAATATTTCTAATAAAAATATATCTAATGTTAATGATACAATTTGCTTAATCTAATATATCCAGATTATGTTCATTCAGTGTGCAGTGATGTAAACATTCTAATCAGGTACCTTTCATCTTTTTCCTACTATGTTCTGTGAAACCGAGGTGTGTTTTATCTAAACATGGCACCTGCCATTCATAGCAGTCTCAGCAGAGATTTGTTCCTGTACACTTCTGAGCACTGATACTCAGTTACTCAACAGATAAGGGAGGAAAAGAAAGAAGGAAAACGGGGTATGGAGTAAAAGGGAGAGAGTGAAGATGGAGAGGGGAGAGAGAGGAGGGAATGAGGAGATACTGGGGAGAAAGAAGGAAGAGATTCTTGAGCTGCCTCAGGTGTGTCTTAAGATCAATTTTAGAGGTACAGAGAAGAAATGTCAGTTATGATTGATATACCCCAAGTCTGAAATCACCATACAGTAGAGACACTGAAACATAGAGTTCTATGACAAAACATTCTAGCATATAAAATCACAGAAGTAGTGTGTGGCCAGTTTGAAAATATTCCCATCAATCTGAGGAGTTTGAAATTTACTTTCCAGGTAATAAGAAAGTCCACTAATTGACATGCCATAGTATCATGAAAATATTCCTTACACTTGGGATAGTTTAACACAGTGCCAGTTCTTAATGCAAAAATTATCTTCATCATTGTACACTAGCATCTCTAAGAGTAGTTATGTGTGTAAGACAAACTTCTTCAGTCTCCTCTTCATGCTCAGGTGAAAGTACCATGCTTAGCAGGTGCTTCAGTTCTCCAATAAAATGCCTCCACTGACAAGGAGAATTCTAGCTCATTCATACCATAGGAAACAGTGTGTTCTGAACCTTGAATAATATGTCTGATAGCAGACAATACATTTTCATTTAAAGGAAATGTACATGTAGGTCCACAGGAAATTTCAAGAAAAGGCACTTTTAGAAGCTCATATTGCTGTATATTAGAACCTAATATACCAACAGTAAAAAAGCAGACCTCAAATCATAGCTCAGTATATAAGCTGAAATGATAGAATTAAATATTTTATTATCTAGATGTGTAGATGATGTATTTTTTCAAAAATAGCAGTAAAAGTGAAACAATAATATTTTTTTTCAAAATAGAAACAAGTGAAATGAAATTCAGAAAAGACAAAGTGAGAAAATAAATTTTTCTGGCTGAAAAAAATATCATGTCTCCAAAATATAGATGGGAGGAGATGATATGTTTAGTTTTCTAGAATCATATAGTCCAACATCGATACCAATTTTTAAAAATTCAGAATTCTATTAATTAATTTATTTAAACATTCATTAAATACAGTGAATCGCGTGTTTTTAAATATGGGGATTCAAGAACATAATACCATTTCTTTGAATTTTGACAAGTATGAAAGCTAATGTTAGGAATTATTCAAATTCTAAGTCAGTAAACAAAAAATTTAAATACAGGTATAATATGACAATTTTCTTCTTAATCTACACCAGTGTTTCTCAACCCTCCCAAAGCTGAGACACTTTAATACTGCTCATGTTGTGGTGACCCCCAACCATAAATTATTTTCATTGATACTTTAAAACTGTAATTTTGCCATTGTTAAGTTTCATAATGTAAATATTTTTGGAGATAGAGGTATGCCAAAGGGTTTGCAACCCACAGGTTGAGAACCACTGATTTAGAGAAGTAGACTATTGGATATGTATGTATACACACATGTACAGATGTAGGTGGGTAGATAGGTATATTTATACATTTCCATTACTCACTGTCCCTCAGTTGAGACTGAAAAACTGATTAACATTGTGCTTAGATGACTCACCACCTCTCACAAATTTCCTCCGTAGTATCAATTCCTAAAATAGACTCATAGAGCGAGTCTTGTAACACATGACTTTTTTCAAAGCTTAGGCAGTTCTGATTGGGCTGAGCTAGGTCACTTGACCAAAAAATAAAAGTGACTATTAGCTAGGATTATTAGCTATGAGCCATCAAGTTTCTATTTCTTGATGAGTTCTACTGAGCTAAAGAAGTAGCTCAGTTGTTAGTTACAATTGATTGTATAGGATATATAGAATTGGGATGGACTAGTTATTTTGGGTTATGGTAAAAATGTAACTGGAAAAATCTGTTGGAAAATAGAACACTGAATCATAAAGGACTAAAGAGAAATGTACCTTCAAAGTCATATTTCAGCCATCTGATATCACTAAGTCAATGATGAGTCCTAGGAAGTAAATAGGTAGCTTAAGCTGCACTTAGGTACTTTGCTGGCCATATCTCATTTTTACTAGAATGTTACCTGCGGCTGTGCAATGTTAGTAAGTAATTAACATGATCTATGGAAAACTTATTCTCTGTTCTCTTCTGTTAGATGCAGAATTTGCTATAATACCTTTGAGGACTGGCATCTTGTTCATAAATTTGCTCCTTTGTGATGACAAGGGCACCCTGATAAACAAAAAAGAGAAACATCAGTCATATGCATGTGCATTAAAGAGACTTTGCCTTGCCCTGGTAGGTTGTGGAGGAAAAATGAAAAGAGCAACAAAGTGTTTCTCATAAAGCCCCAGAAACTTCCAAGCTGGAGAATGGAAATCTAAAAGCAGGTCTTGGCTTTCTACAGAAGTCAGTTAATCTGAAACGGCTTTGGGCTCAGAAAGCCAGGTGTGTTGGGTTTCCTTCACAAAGCACTGGGTTGTACCATCTGCTTCAGGGCCAAAGAGTCTCATCTCAAACAATTTATTTGCCGCTAAAGAATAAATGAAGGGTGGGGTTTAAGTGTACTGGGTAATATGGTGGCAGGCTGGGCAAGGTTTCTAGTTCTTTCTGAATCTGTGGGCTTACGTTGATTTTGATAAGGTTGCCAAAGGACATAGACACTTCTCCTCCTCAAAACATCTGTGGGTGATCCATTCCCCACAAATGACATTATCTGTCTTCCTGGTAGCTGGCTGGGGAGCTAGTGTGCCAAACTCTCACAGCTGTGGGGGCATAGCTGACTATCCATCTTCAAAATGTGCCACATGCCAGTTGTTTGGATGGAAGTCACTTGGAAAAGTCACTTCATATAAAGAAACTTTATCTGAGCTCTATCTCCTCAGTGAGTGTTTGGCTTCTGCTTCTGTCTGATCCTGAGAGAGCTGTGAGGGGTCAGGCCAAATGCTCCATCAGATGATGACCTTGAGTCCAGGGTCTTCCTACCAGCTTCAACAGCATGACTGAGTCACCTAAATTGATTGCAAGCAGGGTCATTTGCCACACTGAATAAAGACAATCTTTATTTCCTAATATGTGATGGCAGCTACATGTTTTGGAAATTATCATTATCTCTGCTCAAAATATCTCCTACTTCTATGTCATGAATAACATGAACTCATAGCAATTATCTTCAGTCAATGCAAAGGTTTCAGATATTTTGGTCATTTCACTAGTTAATTGTCACTGATTTTGTGTTTGTGCGGAGATATTTATTTTGTAGTAAATAGCAATATCAATAAGAACTAAATTCCTTTAACAAAATATGTTTTATGGTGGCATCCTACAAAAAAATGGAAAAGACTAATACATGATGTGAATATAGCTATTCAATGTGTATGTATGCACACATACACATTGTAAAATCACACAACAAAAACTACACATAATTACATAGTATGAGACTAATTCAAATTCACTCAAATACTTTCTAGTTTTCCATAAGAGCTCTGTGTTCCTTTTAAAGTTGAGTAAGTGACTGGAAAAGTGCCTATGAAAGTCAAAAATTGTGATGCTATGAGTGTGTGTGTGTGTGTGTGTGTGTGTGCGCGCATGCTTGCGAGTGTGCCTGTGTATGTTTCTGTGGATTGAACCTGCGGCCTTGTGCATGGTAGACAAGTCCTACAAATGAGCTACACAACTCATATAGCCCCTCTGATATGATACAAAGTGAAGTTAGAAAGTTTCTCCGGTCCCACTAGCCCTCCCACCCCCCACAGTCCTGTGGTCTGCTTATAAAATAAATAATTACTCAGAAGCTTGTATTAATTATAACTGCTTGGCTACTAGCTAAGTCTTAATACTGACTAGCTCTTACACTTAAATTAACTCATAATTCTTATCTATGTTTAGCTATGTGGCTTGGTACCTTTTCTCAGTTCTGCCTTGACATCTTGCTTCCTCTATGTCTGGCTGGAGACTCCTGACTCAGCCCTTCCTCTTCTCAGAATTCACCTCATCTGCTTGCCCTGCCTACACTTTCTGTCTGGCTATTGGCTAATCAGCATTTTTATTTATCAACCAATTAGAGCAACACATATTCACAGCATATGGAAAGACATCCCACAGCAACAAAATCTTGAATTATTATTATTTATAGGATTGACTAATCATCGGTTGGCATTTCCCTCAGTTAACCAGATTTTGAGAGAATTCATGAATGATATTTCAGGATAGCTATTTACCTCTATAGTCATTAGTGCCCTTTGACTTACCTAGTGACAATGGTGTCCCTGGTTCATACCTCAGACTATTTACATATGTATCACTGATGTCTGATGCATATTTATTAACTGAACATATTTATTTTGTAGTAAAATACTCACTGTATATTTTAAATGTTTTTAATTTAAAGAGAATTACCTCACATGCCCCAGTGTGTCCCTCCAGGACCTCAAATAATATCCTCTTTTCTGTGATTTTATTTGGTGTGTGTGTGTGTGTGTGTGTGTGTGTGTGTGTGTGTGTGTGTTCACAAATATCTATATAGAACTTGCTGAGCTCATTTTCATTGTTTGTCTATGCATGATATTTTATGGCAGACTACTGTTCATTGGGCAATTGATGGAGAGACTCATACCTGGGAAAGACCAATTCTCCTCCATAGTCAATAGCTGTCTTTGTTTTTTTGTCTAGAGGTGGGGCCCTGTGAAATCCCACTCTCTGCTTTGTATGTAGATATGCCCACTGATATGGTCATTGTTATGGTCTTATTTATGCAGCCCTACCTAAGAGACCACTACAGAACACCAAACCCCAATGCAGAGATCAACAGATTGTAGGAATCCAACGAAAATGAGTGCATCCACACCACAGTTCCTACATCTATGGCCCAGGCAAGATCTCAGAAGAGGGAAGGAAATATTATCAAGAACCAGAAAGTGTGTTGGGAAATGATTCAGCTTTTCCCCCCCAACTTTGGAGCCATTATGTGTCAATCAAATAGCAGAGTTTCTTGCACAAGTAAGAGCTCAATAGATACTTGTTATGGCTTTATTTAAATTATGAAGTACCACTGCAGCCAAGAAGAGAAGCCACATAGAGGCATCTTCTTTTTGCCAAGTTACAGAAAGTAATGAACAAGGAAGTAAATGAAAACAACATTCCATAGAAGTATGAAGTGAACAGCTCTGAAAGAGTTAAGTTATCTGCAGTTGTGGTAATGTAGAAGGCTGAGAAGGTAGAGGATAACCTATCATTCCACTGCCAGTTCAACTTGTGGAATATGAAAGAACATCTCTGTAGTAAGTGACTTACAACTCTTAGTCAAGTGTTCATCTGTAAAATATTATTGTTTCTATTGTGGACAATAAAACTTAATGCTTAATAAGCAAACTTAACTTTTGCTGGTAAGACAGCCATTTCATTGTTCTATATTTTGTAGCCATATATCCATAGATGGATAGATACAGGCAATCGTTTGCTGCTGTGAGAGGGAGAATCAATCCTTAGGGATGAGCACCCTGATAGGTTATCCAACCCCAGGTTGTAAGCCCAAAAGACCTGTACATAGGAGCAACACTAAATGAACTCAGTAGGTTGTATGCTTGCTTATATTAGTGGCAATAATATAGAAGAAGAAGAAGGAGGAGGAGGAGGAGGAGGAGGAGGAGGAGGAGGAGGAGGAGGAGAGAGAGAGAGAGAGAGAGAGAGAGAGAGAGAGAGAGAGAGAGAGAGAGAGAGAGAAACAGGAGGAGTTAGAGGGGGAAGGAAGGGGTGGAAATTATGAAAACACAGTTCTCAAGTACAAAATTCTCAAAGAAGTTCTGAGAAAGCAGACCCTGCCCCATTGGACAGTGCATACTGGTCAATTAAACCTGAACCATCACCTTGATCAATAAAAACCCTCATTATAGGATGAAATTATCTGGGAAATATGTCTCAAAATCCTCAGTGTCAGTACATAGAAGATATGATCTACTGAAGGGAGGAGAGGTTGCAGATAAAGCTGGCAGCAGATCTTGGCAAATAATATGTAAGAGTTTCCCACATGGCAGGGTTTTTGAATGCATGAAGGGGTCACAGACTACAGCTGAGTCTTGACACTTATGGCAGGGTCCCAGCTTCCTTTAAGCCATTGATTACAGTGAAGCTTCAGTTTTGGTGGAAACACCAGCTTATTGGAGATTAGCCACTGGATGCTCGCCAAGGGCAATGGTAGATGTAGAGTGGAGTCAGCCTGAGCTCATTGAAAACTGTGCGTTCTGTGGATGGCATAGTTGGAGAAGTGGGATTATTGAGGCCTTTGGAGCCCAGAAGATCCTGAGTGAGTTTCACAGTCAGAAATGAAGCTTTTTAGACTAACAGGTTGTTAGATTTGTTTTGATATTATTGTAGCTGTGATCAGATTCTTCAAATAAATGTAGCAACAATTAAGAAAAAAGTAGGCCACAAATTTGAAAAGGAGCTAGGGGAAGAGATATATGAAGTGAGAAAGGCATCGGGGAAATGATGTAATTATATCAAAATAAAAAAAATTAAAGTATGTAGCTATTTTGGAATTTACAAAAGAACACAATTAAGAATCTCCAGAATTTTGAAGATAATTTTCACTTTTAAAGTGTTGCAATTTTTAAGGACCAGGACTTTGAATTTTTGATTGCTTTATATTGTGATATTAATATAAGATTTTGAGGACAACCATTGAATGAAAGGTATGACTTAAGGGCATAGTGTTTGTGTATAAAATTAACAAGGACTCACTTGGGCTGCTTGGTTTTTATCAACTGGACATAACCTGGAGACACCTGGCAAGAGGAACTGCCTATTCCATTGACCTATGGGCATGTATATAGACAGTGTGATCACTGATATGGGAGGGCTCAGCCAACTGTGGATGCACTGAGCCTTGGCAGTTGGTACTGGTTTGTATAAGAAAGCAAACTGAGGGAGTTATGATGAACAAGCCAGTAAGCATGATTTCCCACAGCCTCTGCTTCACACCTTGAATCCAGGTTCCTGCCTTAATTTTTTGTTTTGGCTTCCCTCCGTGATGGACTGTAAGTTGCAAAGTAAAATAAACCCCTTTCTCTCCAATTTGCTTTTGGCCATGGTGTTTGTCATTGCCACAAAGAATAACAAGAATAGACAGGTAGATAGTACTACAGAGACTATACACAATCTAATTCCATTCTTCTAGTGAAGTCCTCTGCAGAAATAGCTGAGTTGTACCTTAGCGGCATACTGGTCAGTCTGCATCTTTCCCTGCACCTGCAATATCTGAGTGCTATACAACTTCCTCTCTTTCTCACTCCCTCAGATAACATCTGTCAAAAGCTGCCTTGGACAAACCTCCCAAGGACATTTATATTTGCAAATCCTTCTCTTGGAGAAGAAAGGGAGGGAGGGGAACTCATGGCTCAGAGGTCTCTTCTTTCTCAGAGGATTCCTCTATCTCTGCTGGAGCTCTCCTCTGAACAACAAGGGATACCATCTGAAAGCAAGCTCTTCCCTCTTTGACTGACCTACAAAAACAATAAGTACTGCAGACTCCCAGTGGAAGGAATGTGTCCTTTTCCTCTTGACTGATAAGAGTTCACAGTACTTTCAGAATAAGCAGTGATCTTTTATTGTCTTTGTTAAGAGTATGATAAATGTGTATCCTGCAATAAGAAGATGGATAAACAGAAAGACAGGACCCGGGGGACATGCTTAGAAGGCAAGAGACTGCCTTCTGAAGAGGAGGGTAAAACAGATGGCAACAAAGGGACTTCTCAGAAAACGGTCCTTTGTGAACAAGCTGATAAACTTTACCGTAAGAGGGGCTGTTCTGCCTATTTAGGAGCTTAATTTCCTATAATCGTCTTTGATGGCAGAGCTTATCTGCACAGTTATCTCAGGTATTTTCTGAGTGGAGATTGAATTACTTTTATATTACCAACAAATGTGGAGAAACAGGGAGGGGGTCCGAACTTTATTTTCCAACATCTTTTTCTGTTTTCTTTCGATCTCCATATTTTTGTTTGGAATCGTTAACTACTCATTTTAAAGTTTCTTCCTGCAGATATACTAAATACAAGATTTAAACACTTAGAATTGGAAGAGAGCATTGAGCTGAGAAGCACTCATTATCCATTGTAAAAAAAAAAAAAAAAAAAAAAAAGGAACTTTGAAAAGAAACAGAAGCCACAGTGGCAAGATTCTGAAGCCACTCATCCTTTTCACTTCAGTGATTTTAGGCTTCTACACAAATTGAAACGCCATTTTCTAAACAATAGTGTAATATATTTTTGATGTAACAAAATAATGCTCTTAACACATGAAAATGCATTTCCTGTACGTAATCAAAAACAAAATCCCTGCATATTGTAATGTAGTGAACAGTCCCATTCCCCTGTTGAGTATATTTAAGGGATAAGTACCAATTAAGGTTTTTCTTGTTTGTTTTTGTTTTTCATTTGTGTAAACTGTGTGCTGAGACTATTCAGAATCTGCATCAACCCATACCCAATTCCTTCATAGTGACCATCAAATCAGAAGTAGAAAATTAATACTAGCCTTTGTTCCCTTACATGGTATCATAAATACTGCTGTATATACCTAGTATGTGTGTATCTGCCAGTTGCTTTGATCCTCTCAGTGGGATCAAGAAAAAAAAATGTATACCTTAAAGTGTGAAGTAATTTGACAATATAGGCAGTGTTTTCCAGATGTGAGTGGTGCAGTATCTCTCTTCTGTAAAACTCTTCGTAACATTTCAGCTTTACAGACATAAACTTCTATAAAACCTTTCAGAGTCTATTTTTCTATTGTTATCCTTGTACTTCTAAGGGTGTGGGGATTATCACATGTGTTCACACATTTATAAATTCTACTTTATTGGTACAAGGATTTAAAACTAAACAGGAACATTCATTGGTTAAAGCAAGAAGGATGTACATTAACTAACTCTTCCATGAAACCTAGTAAAAGATGCAAAAACCAATCTGTCAGTCATTTAAAAAGATCATACATCCTGATTTGTAAAGGTCTACCTATATACCAGAGTACCATATAACAAAGTAGCAGTATACAGCATGAGCATATCTGAAACATAATGACAGAAGGATAAAATAAAGGAGGCTGGCAAATAAGTACTGTACATAGATGAGGTAGCATCTGACTTTCCAGTTGCCAACAGGAAACTTTATTAGATATCTTCAGAACAAAGGGATGATGACAGTGTAGAATTAGTTCCCACACATAAAACCTTAATTGAATTTGGGAAACAAATAATGCAGTCAGATGAACTGATTATGGTTTATTATGTCCTCTGAAGTAGAAATGAGGCAGGAGGCTCCAGGCCTTGGTTATGTTGCTGTTAAGTGGTAAAGGCAATATACCAGCAAGTGTAGTAAAACTGAGTAGGCAGAAGGCAAAGACTATTGGGGTGAGGAGAACCAAGCCTATGAGACAAGGTACTGAAGTGCTATAGAAACCAGGAAAGTCTCTGCCAGATTCCAGGTTTGGGGTCTGTTTCTATACTCTGTTGATATATCAGGAAATATATGCGTGTGCTCTTTCAACTATCCCTTAGTTTCTCTGTAGCTACAATCGTAGCTACTGCTGTGAGGATTGCCAGTGTTATTTTGACTCCTGGGGTTGGGGCCATCATCTTCTCTCTGGATTCTATAGATATGTTCTGTTGTCTTCACAGATTTCAGAGCCTGCTTGGCTTTTATGTTGAGATAGTACTATAGGTCTATCTGTGTCCATGCTATTGGTTGTTTGGGGCCAAGTTGTTTTTTTATTCCTCCTGGATGCTGGTTATTTCATGCTCATGACTTGTCTACTACAGTTTCTATCTCTAGTTCTCCTTTCTTCCCAGATTTACTATTCAGACTGACAGATTGAACATGTTAGATAGAAAAATGAAAATTTATTGTATCAGATTAGATCTTCAGTTATTTACTTATCCAAAAACATACTTTTATTTTTCATTTTGTGGGATTTTAAAAATTTGTTTTAGAGACTGGCTTTAAGAAGCCCAGGCTTGCTATGAGCTTGCTATATACCTAGGGATAGCCTGAATTTCTGATCTTCCTCCTTTTACCTTCAAAATTGTGGATGTCTTGTGTACACCATCCTACCTCATGGCATAACCATCCTTTTCTGTTTGAAAACTGGCCAGGAATAAGAGCTGAAGACAAGTTAAGAATCAATCAAGAAATGACATTTAGTAATGTTAATATGTTGTGTACTGTTTCTCATTCAGGCTAAATTTTGCTTGATATGACAAAACATACCTAGGACTGCTGTGGATATCTGTATGCTGTGAATGTCTTGCTCTGATTAGTTTATTTATAAAGTGCTGCTTGGCCAGTAGCCAGGCAGGAAGTATAGGTGGGAAAACGAGGGAGGAGAATGCTGGGAAGTGGAAGGCTGAGTCAGGAGACGCTGCCAGCCACCACTGGCTTCTGCCATGAGAAGATGTAAAGTACTAGCGAGCCACAAGCCACGTGGCAACTTATAGATTAATAGAAATGGGTTAATTTAAGATGTAAGATCTAGCTGGCAAGAAGCCTGAGCCATTAGGCCAAACAGTTTAAATAATATAAGCGTTTGTGTTTTTATTTGGTCTGAGTAGCTGTGGGCCCGGGCAGGATTGGAGATAACTCCAGCTACATAGGACCATTCCCTTCCCTCAACTTTATACTTCTAGTAACATCATGGGTTCTGATGCCACTTCTTTAGGATAAAATCCTCACAAAGCCACTTAGCTACCCCCATCTCTTTATATTTCACTTTACTCTTAGCATGGAGAAGAAAGGGAAAAATGGTAATACCTAACTTACAAGGCTGTTAGACACATTAGACAATGTCATATTGACAAACCTTTCAGAGCTGTGTTCAGCACTAAGATAATTTAAAAGAACCATGATTCTCATCATTATCAATAATGTTGTAATGTTATAATCATTCCCCTATTACAGGAATTAAATACACATTATCTTCATAATCTTATTTCAATGCCTTTCCTTCTGAATGCCATGAACTAAATATTTTTAAACCCCTGATATTAGACATGAGAACACTGATGCATAACAATTTTGTAAATGTAATAACGTTGAATGTAAAATGGTTAAGTCCTGAGACTTCTCTGAAAGTTTTTTCTTCCTCATCTATACTCATGACGTATTAGTGGAACAAACCAGTGAGCCTCTCTGACTTCTGGAATGGGTGTCCCATATTAATGACAATCAGTGTAAAACTAAGAGTTATTTTGAAGTTTCAAGTTTTATCCTTCCTAAAAGAATTGAAGTAGCTCCTTATTATGCTTCACTTACTACTATCTCCAAATGATTTCATAGGCTTAGATGGAGATGGTCCTTAGAGAAAATAATCTCATATATGTGCACATTACAATATATTTACATTATATTTGTAGCATAGTAATTTATAGGCATATTTCCCTTATGTTTCCTCTTATATATTCTATTCCCGAGAACATCAGACATCCTTGAATATGTATCTATATGTATATTTATATGATTAGGCATTGTTAGGATTCTATAAACCAAGAAAAAAGCACCTTGGAACACATACTATTTTTCAGATAGCTTCTTTCAAATGAAATAATCACCCATGGCTCTTCTGCTCTTCCTCTTTTGATTTTTTGAGGGGTCAAATAAGCATTACAGATTTGACTACATCTTCCTTGTTCCTGGCTTACAAACTGAGGGATCCTTAGGTGCTTTTAAAGTCCAATGCACACACATCTGTTTCAAACAGCACACCTTGTCCCTTTTAGTTTAGAAAACACAATTCCTTCATTGCACTGTATTCTACTATTATACCTGAAACTTAATAATCTCATCATTTTTAGTAAATTCCTAGAATTTATCTTTTCAAGACTCATACTACTTGAGTGAGATCCATCTTTCTTTAGCCTTTAGTTTGGTTACTCTTTTATTGGCATGTATGCAAACACACACATACAGAGAGAGAGAGAGAGGGAGAGAGAGAGAGAGAGAGAGGGGGGGGGGGGGAGGGAGGGAGGGAGGGAGGGAGGGAGGGAGAGAGAGAGGAGAGAGAGAGAGAGAGAGAGAGAGAGAGAGAGAGAGAGAGAGAGAGAGAGAGAGAGAGAGAGAGAGTCTTTAGCACTGGACTATTTTTGAGTTTTCTATTCAGTGACTTTATGCATCGAACAAATTACTTAACTCTCATTGTAAATTCATATTCAGGGCTTTTAGTCCTCGAGATAAGTGTCTGTATAATTAAATAACTCCCTGTTCCTTCTCTCTTAGACCATAGCTACAACCATTCTGTCTTATTTCTCCATGATGTATGCTGTTCTGCAAACACTTGTAATGGGAATTGTGCCATGTATTTCTTTTCTGTGATGTATGTATTTGACTAAGCCCAAGTTTCTATAATGGTGTCATAAACTTCCAAAACAGTTTTTGCTGTATACATGCACACTGTGTCGACCTATTTACCAATAATAAAGATGGGGACTGCTTCCCATTTAATTGATTTCATATATTTTGAATGTACACAGAGTTTATGTTCGAGAACAATTATGGATTGAATCCTCTTCAAAATAATAGTTTCATAGACAGATTTATTTTCCCCAAACTTTTCATACAAATTCCTCATTATGGTAGTTCCTTTCAGTTTATGTAAAACTATCTTATTATTGAAAATCAAAATAGAAATGTTGCATGATATGTCAGTGGAGTCTCGTGGTACCCTTATAAAATTCCTATAAAATAGATACTAATAATTACAGATACATAACATGATGAAATGGAAGGGACATTGTATAGATAACTTGCTGGGTCAAGGTCACACAGACACAGAGTGGGGCAGAGAAACAATGTGAATCATTTGAATTCCCCTTCTAATTAATGTCAAGTATCAAACTCCATGACCAGAGGTTGAGACATACGAGGCAATAATGATAATTTTAATAATCTCAAGAGCAAAACAGCAGCAACGGGGTGAAGAATGGCCGTGGAAACGTCTGTTGTAGCAATATACAATCAGGTTCTGTCTGAGACCTTAGTGTGTCAATTACTCTGTCAAGATTGTTTCTTTGAATTATGCTATATTCAAAGTTCATTGCAGAAGGGAAATTATAAACCACAATTTAATATTTTCTTTGGCTACTTTCTCCTTGTATTAACTATATTAATTCATGCTAATTTTTTTAGTTTACTTTTCTCAGCTGTTGTCCTTTGCCACCCCCTCTACCCCAGATCCTCTCTTCCTCCACCTCCCTTCAGAAAGGAGCAAGCTTCCCAGAGACAACAACTAAACACAGCAAAACAAAATGCAATAAGATAATGAGAAAATCCCTCATACCAAGGCTGGACGAGGCAACCCAACAAGGGGAGAAGAAGAGTCCTAAGAGCAGGCAAAAGAATCAAAGACATACCCACCCCCACAGTTAGGTGTCCCAGAAAAACATCAAGCTAGCAGCCACAATATATGCACAGAGGACCTTGTGCAGACTAAGGCAGCACCCATGTTTGCTGCTTCAGTCTCTGTGAGCTCATATACACCCTGCTCCTTAGGTGTGTCAGTGGGCCATGTTCTCCTCATGGCCTTCCTCACCTCTGACTCCTACAATCTTCATTGATCTTAGTGCCTGTGCTATTGGTAGTCAGTTCAGAAATGTCTGTCCAGTGCCAATGTGGGACAGGTTTTCCCACTTTCTCTTCTATCAAGTTCAGTATATCTGGTTTTATGTTAGGGTCTTTGATCCACATGGACTTGAGTTTTGTGCAGAGTGAAAGATGCAGATCTATGTGGCTTCTTCTACATGCAAACATGGAGTTTGAGCAGCACCACTTATTGAAGATGCTTTCTTTTTTCCATGTGTATTTTTGACTTTGTAAAAAAAAATAAAGGTGTCCATAAGTGTGTGGATTTATGTCTAGATCTCTTATTCAATTATATTAGTCAATATGTAAAAATTTCAATGATTTTAACATCAGTACCATGAAGTTTTTATTACTTTAGCTGTGTAGTATAACTTCAAATCAGGGATGGTAATACCTCTAACAATTCTTTTCCTTTTCAGGTTTTTTTTTCAGCTAATCTTTTTTAAAATTTTTTAATTTTCCATAAGAAGTTGAGAATTGTCTTTTTTATGTCTGTAAAAATGTGTTGGAATTTTGATGGAGGTTTCTTGGAATCTCTAGATTGCTTTTTATAAGATGACAATATTTTCTATGTTAATCTTACGTATCCATGAACATGGGAGATCTTTCCATCTTCTGATGTCTTCTTTAATTTATTTCTTCAAAGATGAAGCTTTTGTCATACAAGTTTTTCACTTGCCTTGTTAGAGTTACCTGAAGATATTTTATATTTTTATGGTTATTGTGAAGGGTATTGATTCTATGATTTTTTTCTCAGTTCACTTTTAATTTGTGTATATGAATGCTCCTGAAATTTTTGAGATAATCTTGTATCCAGTCACGTTCCTGGAAATGTTTATCAGCTGTAGGAATTCCCTGGAAAAATTTTTAGGGTCACTTATGTATATTATCATATGATCTGCAAACAAGGATACTTTGACTTCTTCCTTTCCAGTTTATATCTCCTGGATCTCCTTTAATTGTCGTATTTTTTAGCTAAAATTTCTAGTATTATATTAAATAGATATGGAGAGAGTGGACAACCTTTTCTTGTTTCCTATTTTAATGGAATTGCTTAGACTTTCCTCTCCCCTTAATTTGACGTTGGGTATAGGCTTGCTGTAAACTGCCTTTACTGTGTTTAGTTACGTCCCTTGTAACCCTAATATCTCCAAGAAATTTATCAGAAGAGAGTGTTGGATTTTGTCAAAGGGCTTCTCTGTATCTAATGAGAGAAGTATATATACATATATATATACATATACATATATATATTTTTTTCTTTTCAGTTTGTTTATATGGTGAATTACACTTACTGATTTTCCTATACTGGTCCATCCCTGTATTTTATCAGAGTGGATGATATTTTTGATGTTTTTGTGGATTCAGGTTGCAAATATTTTATTGAGTACTTTTGCATCTATGTTCTTAGGCAAAATTGTCCAGATATTTTCTTTCTTTGTTGAGTATTCATGTGGTTTGTGTATCAGGGTGACTATGGCCTCATAAAATGAATTTGACAATGTTTCTTCTGTTCCTATTTGTGGAATAATTTGAATAGTATTGGTGTTAACTCTTTTTTTTTAAAGTCTCACAGGTTTTTTATGTTTTCTTTTTTCTTTCTTTTTTTTTTTGGTTGGGAGACTTTTAATGACTTCTTTCAATCCTAGTGGTTTGATACAGTTAGTTATTTCAATGTTCTTGTATCTGCTAATACTTGCTTTGTGCCAGGGAGTAGTGGTGCATGCCTTTAATATCAGCACTTGGGAGGCACAGGCAGGTTGATATCTGTGAATTCCAGGCTATCCTGGTCTACAGAGTGAGTTCCAGGACATCCAGTGCCATACAGAGAAAGCCTGTCTCAAAAAACAAAAAGAAGAGGCTTGCTTTGTACTGATTGTATTCAATTTTGGAGAAAGTTTCATGATATGGTGAGAAGGTATATTTTTTGTTGTTTTGTGGTAAAATGTTCTGTAAGTATTATTGTTAGTTCCACTATTACTCAGTTTAGAGTTAGTCTGGATGACCATTCCATTGGTATGAATGAGATATTAAGCCTCACAGTGTGTTATGGTCAATATATGAATTAAACTGTACTACTCTTCTTTTTACAAAAGTCGGTGCCCTTGCATTTGGGGCATAATTTTTAAAAATTGAAATGCTATCTTAGTGGATTTTTCTTTTGACAAATATGAAGTGTTCTTCCCTATCTCTTTTGATTACTTGTGATTTGAAGTCTATTTTTTTTAGATATTAAAATGGCTACAGCAGTTTGTTTCTCAAGTTCATTTGCTTGGTATATATTTCTAAACTTTTACCCTTATTTAATGGCCACCCTTGATGTTAAAGTGTGTTTCTTGGATGCAACAGAAGGATTGATCCTATTTTTGTAACCATTTTGCTATTCTGTGTCTTTTATTGGGGAATTGAGTTCATTTATATTGAGACATATTAATAACCAATAATTTTTCAGTCCTGTTATTTGTTGTTGTTGTTGTTGTTGGTGATCTGTGTGTGTGTTTCCATTCTTTTGGTTTTGCTGGTGTGAGATTATTTATTTTCTGTGAACACCTTATTAGGTTAGAATATTTTTCTAGTACCTACTGCATGTCTGTATGTGGAGATAGATATTGTTTAAATTTGATTTTATCATAGAATATTTTATTTTCTCCATCTATGGTAAATAAAATTTTTTGCTGGATATAGTAGTCTGGCCTGGCATGTGTCATCTCTTATAGTCTTCAACACGTCTGTCTAGGACCTTCTGGCCTTTAGTGCCTCCATTGAGAAGACAGGCATATATTTAATAGATCTGCCTTTATATGTGACTTGGTGTTTTTCCCATGCAGCTTTTAATATTTCTTCTTTGTTCTTTATGTTTAGTGTTTTGATTATTATATGGCAGGGGAAATTTCTTTTCTGGTCCAATTTATTTGATGTTCTCAAAACTCCTAGTATCTTTATAGGCATCTTCTTCCTTAGGTTAGGAAATTATTTTTGTATGATTTTATTGAAAATGTTTTCTGGGCCTTTGAACTGGTATTCTTCTTCTTCTTCCTCTATTCCTATTATTCTTAGGCTTGATATTTTTGTAGTACCCCAAATTTCCTGAATGTTTTATGACAGGAATTTTTAGAGATAATGTTTTCCTTGACCCATGTTTCCATTTCTTTAATGCGTGAAATTCTCTCTTTCATCTCTTGTATTCTATTGGTGAAGTTTGCTTCTGTAGTTCCTGTTCACATTCCTCGATTTTTAATTTCTAGGATTCCCTCAGTTTTGGTTTTATTTATTGCTTCTATTTCCATTTTCAGGTCTTGAATAGTTTTATTTGTTTCATTCAACTGTTTGGGGTTTTCTTGTTATTCTTGCTGTTGTTTGTTTATTTTCTTGGCTTTCTTTAAAAGATTTATTAAATTCTTCCAAATGTTTGTTTGTATTTTTCTGTCTTACTTTAATGGATTTATTCATTTCCTCAATTTTTTTTTGTTTGTGTTTCCTGAATGTCTTTAAGGGATTTATTCATTTCTTCTTTAAGGGCCTCTATCATCTTCACATAGATAGTTTTATGATCTTTTTCTTGTGCTTCAGTTATATTGGAATATTAAAGGCCTGCTGTGGTAGGATAGCTGGGTCTAGTGGAGATATATGTCCTGGATGTTATTGTGTTTTCATACTGGAGTCTAGGCATCTGCATTCAGGGTGTCTAGGTCAGGGGGCCAATTTCTGTGTGGCCAGGAGTAGATGATATGTGAGATTTCCAGGGAGAGTGAACAGAGTGGAAGAGAGATTGCAGCTGGGAGGAGTGGTTAGGTCTTCTGGGGGATGAAAGAAGGCAGAGAAGTTCATGGACAGCCTATTTCATTTTCTGATAGGTGTGGCCTTTGATTGAGCAGGGGAGTGGTGTCTGCCCTAGTTGGGGGCTGTGACCCAGCCAATTTTGTTTTCACAAAATTCACAGTGTCTAGGTAGAAGCTCTCATGCAAAGTAATCAAAATGAACTTCAGTGATTTGACCTCTAATTATTTTTCCTGACAAGTATCATTATGTAGCCCAAGAGCTAGAGATTGTAACTTATTATATTACTCAGTCTTGGCTTGAACTTATGGACCTCCTGCATAATCTTCTAAGTACGCAGATTAAAAGTGCACACACACACACACACACACACACACACACACACACACACAAATTAAAGAAAAACAGGCCATGAAATTAAAATAGAGTAGGAAGGGCACATAGGAGTGATCAGAGGGAGGAAAGGGGATAGAGGAACTGATGTAATTATAATTTCAGAAAACTAAAAAAAAAAATAGTTAAAAATGTAAAATGTTATAAATAGCACCAGAAAAAGACTATTCCACTACAATCATTGCATTCTCCAAGGTTTGTAATAGTTCACTTCACTGCATGAAGTTAGATAGATGTGTTCCTTTCAATTACAGCCAGCAAAACTGCAGGGCCTTCAATTTGAAGATAATGTCATATGACCACAGTGGTTTCTACCAGTACCCAAGGAAAGTTCCTCTTTTTAGTAGTTTCAACACATGTGTTCCTCAAAGACACTCTGATTTTCTTAGAAAACTGCTCATTTGAAGGATTTTATGTGAATGATTTGAAGTCCCCGGGCTTGCTTATTAGTTTCCACTGCTGGCTTTAGACATGGTAGCAGAAAGCTGCTTCCTCCACAGCAGACACACATGGAAGAGAACATTATACAACATCCTGAATTAATAAATTGGAGGAATATTTTCTATTAGGAAAGAATGAAGAGTCTTGTTCCTTCCTCTTCTTACTATGAAGAAATTCTATGAAAGGCACTTCAAGGGAAAGTAACTGAATTGTCCACCCTGTGCCATAAACACCCAAGCTGCAGCAGGGGCAGCATCCTCCTGAGCTGCTGGAGATGAGCATGGATCAAAGGATTCAGGGGTTTTCTCCAGATTGTGGATCTTTCTGTCTCTCTTGCCCCCTTTACCTCTCCTTTCCTCCCCTTCATTTTTTCTTCTTCCTTCCCCTCCCTTTCTTTTGTGTTCCTCTCCCTTTCCTTCTTCCTTCCTCCCCCTTTTCTTCTTCCTCCCTCCCCCTTTCCTTTTTTCTTCCCCTTCCTTTAATTCTTCCTTCCCCTCCCTTTCCCTCTTCCTTTCTCCCCCTTTCCTTCTTCCTTCCTCTCCCTTTCCTTCTTCCTTCCCCTCCCTTTCCTTCTTCCTCCCTCACCCTTTCCTTCTTCTTTCCCCTCCCTTTTCTTCTTCCTCCCTCCCCCTTTCCTTCTTCCTTCCTCCCCCTTTCTACTTCCTTCCTCCCCCTTCCCTTCTTCCTTCCTCCCCCTTTGTTTCTTCCTTCCTCTCCTTTTCCTTCTTCCTTCCTCCCCCTTTGTTTCTTCCTTCCTCTCCCTTTTCTTCTTCCTTCCTCTCCTTTTCATTCTTCCTTCCTCTCCTTTTGCTTCTTCCTTCCCTTGCCATTCCTTCTTTCTTCCTCAAATTCCTTTTTTCTTTCATACCTTTTGTCTTTTTCCTTCCCTCCCTTTCCTTTTCCTTCTCTTCCTTCTGGAAATAAAATGGGTATAAAGTGGCCACTAACCTTTAAATGTTTGCTTTCTTTGCAGGATTATTCACTACATAATTTCTTACCTTTTCATATGTGGTTCAGTATTGAGAATATTCACCACTGAAATTTGCATTAAAATTATAAATATGTGCAGAGACTTTAGCAATAGTAATATCATATTACTAGTATAAATAATCATAGCAAAATCAACAAATACATTGACTGATTGATTAAAATTTTGTCGTAATTGGGATATTAAACCAGAGCTTTGTGCATTATAGTTAACATATTTTGTAACTGAAAAAATCATGTAGTGCTAAAGTATGATCATTTTCATCTCCAAATTAATATGTTTCTCATTTTACTGGCCTAAAAAGGGCATTGAAGCCATGTGCCTTTATACACACTTTCATATGGATTCTTTATCTTGTATTTCTTTTGTAAAACTGGAAAGACCAAACATTATTTCTCCTTAATAATGTTTTTAATCACCTATTTGTGTATATTTTGAGGCCAGTACAAATAAATATTTAAGTTTTAACAGTAATTATGTTAAATAAGACCATGGAGTTGAAAATATAAGGAAAAATATTATCATTTAAGAAATTTGCATACAGGTTACTTAAAATTTTAGTGAAATTGAACCCAAAATTTGAAAGATTCTTGGATTTTTATTTGATGTGTTTGGTCTGTCTGTTAATGGAAGTTATATTTAGAACTTTGAAAGACACCATGTTTTTCCTGCTGGGGAATATGTGGTTTATTTTGAAAATGCAGATAATCAGAAAACATAAAATCCAAATAATTCTTAAAGTCTGACTCTCTAGAAAAACACAACCTATAAACAAGAGATTTATTTGGGAGTCAACTAAGATATTGGGAAAGCTTCAACTCCCACATTCTCTCTCCTCCTCAAGCTGGAGACTCCAGACAACTGAGAACCAGGTAAACTAGCATTGTGAACCAGAGCCAGAGCATTGTAGAAATTAAGGTGAACTGGTCCAGTTCTACCATGAGGCAGAACACCAGGACACATGGCAATTTACACCATGGCATTTGTTGTTGTTTTGAGACAGGGTTTCTCTGTGTAACAGCCCAGGCTGTTCTAAAACCCCTCTGTAGCCATGGCACTTTTTAAAGTTCATGTCAGATTTAGATTTTAATTTTTCTACTCTCTCCTTTTTCTTCTGAAAGGACTGAACGACATCTAGTCACAATCATGTCTGGGAGGGACATTTGCTAGGTCTACAAAGAACTCAAAGCAAATTTTATCTGGTGACATCTGCACCGACAAACTTGGAGATTTCATTTAGCTAGATGTCCAGACATGATCTTGTCCATACAAGTCCACAGATGGAATCAACTACCCTAAGTCCAGCTAGACAGTGGGTTCGTCATCCTGTGCCTGGAACTTACTGTGGTCCTCCTACTGTGACTCACTGTGTTTGTCTAGGTTTTGTGCAGAATTTCTCCCCAATAAGACTGTAACTCCTTGAAGGAAATATAACTGTTATCATATTGGTAACTGACCAAGTTTTGATTGATGTAGAGGCAATTCCTATAATTAATTTATAGAGGCAATTGCCATAATTAATTGAATTAATGCTTTATGAAACCAGGTCTTAGGTATCCCAGGCTGGCCTCAAACTGTCCATGTAACTGGGAATGGCCTTGAACTTCAGATTCTAGGGTTATACACATGCAAAACTGTGCTTGCTTTATAAAGTGTTGTGGAACTGATCCAGGACTTTGTGCATTCTTGACAAGCGCTTTACAGACTAAGATACATCCCTAGCTAGATAAGATACCTATTAGAAAGGCATGCAAACAAAAGTGATTAATTGACCATGGCATAGCACATCAAAAGCAATATCTCCTATAGAGGAACAGTGTCTACAAATTAAATGTAATTTCCCCTAACACAGGGCAGCATACCTCCTAAAATTCTACTCAGAAAACAGGAATACACCACAGGTGAGGTTTTTTTGTTTTTGATTTTTGTTTGTTTGTTTGTTTTTTGGTTTTTTGAGACAGGGTAGCTTTGCGCCCTCCCTGGAACTCACTCTGTAGACCAGGCTGGTCTCGAACTCTCAGAGATCCACCTGTCTCTGCCTCCCGAGTGCTGGGATTAAAGGCATGTGCCACCACTGCCCAGCTACAGGTGAGTTTGATTGATGGAACAAAATACTGGAAAAACACTTTGGCAAATTGTGCAACATTTGAGATTGCATACAGAGGGACAATGCACTTCCCTTAAGTGTACCCTGAAGAAGAGTTTAAGAGATATATAATATTGTAATCAATAGGATTATAATAATCATTATACTTTGTCAAGGTGAAAAATAAATTGTAGTTGGAAAATATCCAATGAAGAGTGCAAAAACATTTAAAGAGTTCATGATTTAAATTAACTTATATTTGACAAAACTAGGAAATTCGATAAAGTGAGCATGTTTGCATCAAGCTCTAGTTTTGGCAAATAAAACAAGATTTTAATTTTGAGTTATATATTTTCAAAGGGTCTAGTAGTGTTTGAAAGCATTATTAAATAAAAATTAATGTAAAATGACTAGGAATTTGAAAAAGAGCAAGGTATATGAGATGGTAACGAGGGAGGAAAGGAAAGGTAGAATAGATGTAATTATATTGTCATCTCCAAAAATAAAATGAATAGTTTAAAAAACCCAGTGCATTCTTAGTCTTACAGCATGTAAAGGTAAGAGGTCTTCCTGATGGAAATTCATTGTTTTTCTTCATAGCATAATATAACACAGCATATTATAAGAAAATCTGTAAAGTTCTCCCACAGTGAGTAAATCAAAGGGTAGGGGATCTCAGAGCTAGCACTCCTTTTCAGGAATCAAAATGCATTTGTATCTAAATGCTGCTTTATTTTAGCTATACAGATGTTCATTTCTAATACTTCATGTGTCTTTTTGTGCTTTGAATGTGACTATTGGTAATATATGGTAATTTGCTTTCTTCTAGATCTTTATAAGAACATCTCATTGTATTTATTTTTGACTTCAATTGTAATATTACTCAGTAGGAAACTTTTGAATTTGTCCTTTGTGGGGTTTCTTGAACTTTTCCTATGGGTGGATTCTGTTTGTCATTGATGCAGGTGTCTGTCCTTCAAATCTTCTCTCTCACTCTCTTCCTAGGGAATGTAGGGTACTTGACAGGTCTCAAAGACTGCTCATTTATCTTCCACCTCAAATAGAACAAGGTCCATTTGCTAAATTTTAGATACCATCTGCATTCTTCAATCCACTCAGATCTCTTGAACTTCTCTACTGATATTTTTAATTAAAAAACAGACAATATATTTTGATCATGCCTTTCCCCTTCTCCAATGCCTCAGAGATACCTTTACCTCCTTACCCCCCAACTCTATGTTCTCATTCTCTCTGCCTTTCAAAAAACTAAAAACAACAAAATGAAACAGAAATAAAAATCACAAAAAGAAATAAAAATAAATAAGCAAATATCAAAAATAAGGCAAAAATGACAATATGAATCTAAAAGGCTTCAAACAAACAAACAAATTCTATGGAGTTTGTTTTGTGTTGGCCAACTACTTCTGGCATGAGGACTGCCCTGCAGTGTGGTTGAAATACTTAAGGATACTCTATTGAGGAGAAATGATTTCCTCATTGACAGAAAGTATTAATTGCAGATAGTTTCTTGTCATGAAGGAAACCCTGTGTCTGCTTTCCTTTCTCAGTGGCTGAACCCTGTTTGACTTCAACCTGTGCAAGTCTCGTGCATTCTGCCACAGTCTCTGTTTATTCATGTATGAATCAGTATTGGTGTATCCAGAAACCACTCTTTCCTTGGAGTCCATTAGCTCCCGCTCATACAGTCTTTCCTCCTCCTAATTCACAAAGATCCCTGAGCCTTGAAGGGGAAGAGTTTGTTGAAAACATCTCACTTACACCTGAGTGCCTCAAAGCCTCTCATACTGTGCACATTGTACACTTCTGGGGTCTCTGTGTTAATTGCCATCTACAACAATAAAAAGCTTCTCTGACGAGGTTTAAGTGATATAGTGATCTATGGGCATAGAAAAACGTCATTTTGAGTCCTTTCATCGACATGTTCATTTAGCAAGATAATAGCAGTAAGATTTCCCCTAGGCCCATGATCTATCTAGTCTTGGGTTCTTGGCCACTAAATCAGTGTCAGGTATATGGTTTACATGTTATGGAGTGGGCACAAATCCAACCAAAATGTGGTTGATTATTCTCATGCAATTTTCATGTCTTTCAATTCCTTCTGACATATAAATGTTTATGTTGGTAGTTACTATTTGATTCTTACTAGTTTATTTCCTGTGTATTGACCCTTTACCTCCCATTTTTGATGTGTTTTATACACACTCATACAATTCTTGAAACTGTGTCCCACACTTTCCACAGTTTATCAATACTGCTTTTATAGTTTCCTGTCAGGTTTTTTTGCTTAGTTACTTTTCTGAACCAACTATGATATTCAGTCTTTGCTATATAAAGCCACTGAAACTCTGATTAGATTGGTGCTCACCTAAGACCAGTAATAGTTTCATAAACACTGAGAAAAAAATCTCCAAAAGTCACAATAGGATGATATGCTTTGGAATACACCTGTAATACCCAAGGACTTCAGCATTGTTTATAGAGCATCTTTTTTGGTAGCAGACTGATGGTTTCCACTATGATCAAAGCCTCCTAGTTTTCAAGGCTACTGTGAGCTGGATGAACAGGAGAGAAATGGGGGAAAGGCTGAATTAGGGAATTAGGAAGCTTACCATTCTTGGTGGGAATTGCCATTTTTTTTTTGAATAATTGCTCCTAAAATTGCTGAAAGCTATGGTTAATAAACACAATTCAAAAACAGTTCATTTGTTTTCTTTGCTGTTTTATCTGTTTTGTTTTGTTTTTATGGAGTGGAGAATTCTTACAGGTCCTTAAGTGACCATTATCGCTGAGCATAACATTTTGCTCTTTCACAATGGTAGATAATTTAATTTTGAAAATTCAGCTTTATTAAGATACAGTGGAAAATAAATATTGCGTACATTTATTTTAGGCAAGGAGACATTTTATGACATAGGTATACAGTTGAAATGACTAGTGTAATCAAATAATATATCAAACAACACACATAATTAACACATAAATATGTGTATGACAATTAAGATCTACACTATTAGTAAATTTCAGCTATAAATGTGCTCTATTTCCAATAATACACAGGTCCTGCATTAGGTCTGCACATTTGTTCACCATACAGACACATACAGATACATGCCTGCATTATTAACCACTTCTCTTCCACCTGTTATACTCTACACCACAAGCATTTTTATTTTTATTTCCAAAGTTCTGCTTTGTTATATTCCATATAATTTATAACATCTATCATTTGTTTTCGATGACTAGCTTTTTTCATTTAGTGTAATGACCTCCTTTTTCCTTAGTGTTTCTGTGAGTACAATGAATACAATTTCTTCCCCTCTATGTGGTTAATTGTGTGTGTGTGTGTGTGTGTGTGTGTGTGTGTGTGTGTGTGTGTGTGTGTTTTCCATAGGGAGTGAGCATGTTTTTATAGGCATGGTATATGCTGAAATGTGTGCATGTGTGTATCCACATATGTGTTGTACATGTATTATGTGTAGCATGTTTATGGGGGCGAGTGTGTTTTTACATGTGTGGTATGTGGGTGCTATGTTGTGCATGTGAAATGTATGTATGTGTGTGTGTGTGTGTGGTGCATGGAATAGGTTCTGTGTATTCTGTTAATATATGTGTATTCATGGGTGTATTTGGACGCTCAAACCAATTTTTTTAGTATTTTATCTGTTAGTGGATTAATTTATGTTAATTACATCTCTTAACTGTTGTGATCATGCAATAATGAAAACAGAAGTTCATATACACTCACAAAACACTAATTTAATACTTTTATGTATTCCAAAAGGTAGCCTGCTATATCATATGTTATTCTGTTTCAATGCTTGAGGAACGTTTGTGTTGTTTTACAAAATGAATATAGTTTGAATTGCCACTAACAATGAACAAGGACTCCATATTTTCCTTGCAGGTGTTGGCATTTGTACCCTCTGCCGTATTGATAATAGCTCCATAACAATGTGAGAGAATGTCTCATTGTGGTTCTGATTCACATGTCTCTGGTAATTAAAGATTTTGATCACCTTTTCATATATCTGTTACCATTCTTATGTCTTGAAAAATGTGTATTCTAACACATCAATTTTATAACCAGATTATTTATTTTTGTGATATTGAATAAAATTAGTGTTGTCAGGTTATATAATAATTTTATTCTTACCCTAACCGAACATGCAATTTGCAAATATTTCTCCTATGTATTTTTTTTACTATTCATGAAACTTTTTAATGAAAAACATTTATGTGATCCATTTGTTTGTTTTTGCATTATTGTTCATGAGATTTTTTGTCATATTCAAACAATAAATTATCACAATCTTTTGCTTTATTTTCAATGAATACTCATATACAATATTGATTTAAGGAAGCCTAGACTGTAAAATTATTATTTTAGAAATAATTTAAAATTTTCTTGGAAGAGTATATTTTATTCCTGTGTATTAAGATGAATCAGATAATTAAATCTTTCTAAAATGTAATTATTTCCATATTTTAATATATGGTGTTCATTATTAGTAACCTCAGATCTGCTTGACTCTACTGGGGATAATTAATTTATGGAAATGCATACATTTTTATATTCTTCCAGAATTGCAGACCCTAAGAGATCTCTCTTCTCATTCACACATCAGCAGTTATCTAAACAGGAAGCCACACTACAAACAATAACCTTTAACTGAGAAGGCTGGAAGAGAGCTAATAGGAATCAGTAGAGAAGACGTAATGACCAGTGAAATAGCAAGTAAGGTGTGTTTGTGAACCAAAACTTGTGGATTTTCAGAAGTAGAGAACAACCAGAAATCAAGAAATAAATCCCACAAGGACATAGGATGACACAATTCTTATTATTTTCATTTTTAATAAATAAAGAAAATTTAATAACTGTGTTTATTGTGTAAGAGATTCATAACTCTACTGTGGTTATGGGTCTCTCCACTTCTTTATTTTTTTTCCAAAAATATGAACTTAGGAAAAGCCAATTTCATGTGTTGTTAATTTAATTCTCCACCATAAAACCTTACTTCTACTGATGGAAAATGAAATTACCCTTTCTATACTCTTTTTATCTGACAATTAAATGTTTTTTTTAACCCTAAAATAAACTGTGCACACTATTTGTAATATAACTTCACTTTATGACAAAATTAAAAATAGAAACTAATTCACACTACTAAGTCTAGTGAATTTTGTTACTTGAAGTAGTTGGCATAATGACCCCTAAATCTACTGTTCACAGTTCTGATAGGAGGGCATGATTATAATGGAGATGTGTGATGTTACTTTGCCTTTAAATGAATATGTAGATATATGATGTTCTCTAGGCAACATCACTCAAGAAGCACCTATGGTATGTTCATGTGTATGTTCTTACTTCCTCAATAGTCCTGGCACCAAAGAATCAGGAAGCTGAGGTTGTGAGGCAAGAAAGAGAAAATATAGAAACTTAAAAACTCCCTTTTCAGTTTAGTTAGTTGTGGACGTAAGCACTTCATTTCGACTAAGAACACACTTTGGGTTTCTGCACAGAGATAAATACAATATTATCTTTGAACTTCTACTGGTTCATGCTTTCTGCTTCTTTCTATAATCTTCAATTGTAGGGGTATACTGAACGCTTTTAATACATCTCTTTGTAAAAATATAGAATGTTAGCCTTTTAAATTTCTGCCAGTTAGTCTGTAAGAAATAATAAGAAATTGAGTCAGGTGCAGTTAGAATGTGAAAGGACAGACATTATTGATAGAAGATAGGATACTTTTAATTGCATGAAATTAAGTTTGAAAATATGAGATCAATAATTTTTAGAAACATAAAAATTAAATATAAAAGAGAGCAATTTGTATGAAGCAATTAGTTTAGGTAGACTAGAATGTTGATGTAAGGTCTGCTAATTAGAAAAAGCAGAGCCCAGGTGGGTTTCTCTGTGAATTGTGAATAAGCTTTAATGATTATACAATTCCAATAATATGTAAAATACTGTAGGTGTTATAATTAAATATATGCTATGTCAAGGCTTCTAATTCAGACAGCACAATTATAATAAAAAATTTAAGTTCAATAAACCCCAGGGGAACAAATTAAGGTTATCCAGCAATTTTAGCAACATGTTAGTGGAGGTATCATTCATCAAACAAACATAAACTTAACGTAATATTATATACAAATACTATGTATAAATAGTTTTTACCCTGGGAACACAATGATGGTTGCTTCAATATTTGGGAACCAATCAAGGAATTGATAGGCATTAGGAAAGTCAAGGGCAAAATGTTTACATGGCAAATAGTGAAAAAGCTTCCTTGACCTCTAATATTCATTTCTTATCTATGAAAATAGAAAGTCTACTTTTACCAGTTTCAATAGTGACAAAAAGTTACCAAAAATAAATGTGTGCATAAATGTCAATGAAAAGTGGAGAAATTGTATTCATTTCCGACCAGAAAGTATGACGAAATCATTCTGTGAGTAGATTAGTGTGTAACCACCTGATTTAAGAAATTTTTTCTAGAAAAATCTTTTTTATTCAATAACATATCTTTATTTGAGAGGATATTTGTTTCTGCCCCTTTATAGAAGCCCTAATTGATATTTTAAATAAACCTGAAGCAAACGTGATTACCAGGTATCTCCTGAGTTGTTGTTGTTTTAATTATTTATTTTACTTTTTGAGATTATAATTATATCATTTTTTCTTTTCTTCTTTCTAAATCATCTCATATGCCTTTCTTCACTCTACTTCAAATCACAGCCTCTTTTTCATTAATTGTTGTAATATACATATGTATATGAGTGTGTGTAGATATAGCTACAGATATTCCTAAACACATAAATACGACTTGCTAGGTCTGTATAGTGTTACTTGTATGGTTGTATTCATAGCAGGATACTTGGTATTGGATAGACAATTGGTAAGCTCTTCCATGGAGTAGACTAGTTCACTCACTTTCACAATTCCTTATTTGCCTTTATTTCTTTATGTAGGTTTTAGGCTTCCTGGGCTTCCTCCATCCCCATCAGTGTTGCTTGCTGTCCTTTATTCAGCTCCTGTTTAGGTAATCATGTTGGTGAGATTATTTTTTGTGGTTGTTTTATGCTTTGTTATTTTAGACGGGTATGTTGCTTGATAATATTATTTAAAGAATAATTTAAAGCTAAAAATAGCATTAGTCTGCAAAATGGACCCAAGTAATTCTGATTGAAGGGGCAGTGTTTTACACAACATAACTTATTACTTAAGTCCTTTATTACAAAGATTTTAAGAAACTGAAATGTGCTGCAGAGACAGCTCATTGCTTGTTGCTCTTGCAAAGGACCTGATTTTGGTTCCCAGAATCCTTTTCCAAGTGGTACACAACTACCTAAAGTCCAGATTCATGGGTTCTAATGTCCTCTTCTGGCTTCCTCAGGCACCTACATCCATGTGCACGTACCATAGCCTCCCCCAAATATATACATAACTGAAAATAAAATGAAATTAAGAAATCCTTGAGTAGAAGTAAAAGCTGGTGTTGCCCAAGATAATGTACCATGAAATTCACATGTGTTGCTCCAACATGCACCTTTAACCTATATAGAAATTTAGATCAGGGATCTCAAGGAGAGAAGAGTACATCATATCCTCACTTGATACTGCACTTTCCTTTACTCACATCAAGAACGGTTCCTTAAGACAGAAAATCAACTTGCCTTTGATTACCTTTAAAGCATTCCAACAATGAATTTCCATTGCAAGATTTGCATTATAGAAATGACTAAAGTAAATCATTCTGTTTAAGATGAACAATGTACCAGAAACACCACTGCTGCTCTCTCCACTCTGCCCTCTCTGCAAATTTGTTTCCTCATCAACATTTAAAATACAATGTTCAAAATTAAGCTAGTCTCTGGATGTTTATCATGAAGTTTTTTGCATTGTCAGCAATATAAATATTGTTGTACACCAGCCTCACAGATGGTTGACAGCCCTCCAACCAATGTTCTAAATGAGGGATTTTGAGAAGTGGATAGTGTCAGCTCAGACTCTGTCATAAAATATGAGTGTACATGTAACGTGACACAATACTCTTGCATGGGAAAATACATCAAGGATATGTAGTACAACAGTGCATGGTAGCACAACAGCTTAAACTATAGGGATGCTATATGACAAAAGAGAACACAACAGACTGCACCATAATGCAATGCAGCATAGTATAATATAGCACAATAAAACCATGCAACATGAAACAATATAGCACAAGAGAACACAACACAACACAGCAGAATACAAGAGACTATATTACAAACCAGCATTCTATACAACACAATCCAGCACAACATAATGCAATGCCCTAAAATACAATGTGTTCCCCTAAAACATATTCAGGTTCATACTAAAAGAATATACATACAAATCACATTAAGACTAAGCAAATTGACTGGGCTATATTTATGTAGTTAGGAAAAAATTATATGGTATGAGTTTGTGAAACAGTACTCTATTCTTTTTTTTTTTGTTTGTTTGTTTGTTTGTTTGTTTGTTTCGATACAGGGTTTCTCTGTGTAGCTTTGCGCCTTTCCTGGAGCTCACTTGGTAGCCCAGGCTGGCCTCGAACTCACAGAGATCCGCCTGGCTCTGCCTCCCAAGTGCTGGGATTAAAGGCGTGCGCCACCAACGCCCGGCAACAGTACTCTATTCTTTACCAATTAAAAATTCAGGATTCACATATTGGGGTAAAAGCCTGAAAGATCAGAAGAAGCAGAGAGACTATTAATTCTTCCTCCTGCTCCATTCCTTCCTCTACACACAGGGCCCTTCCCACACCTCTCCTATATGTCCTCAGTCTTCCAAAAACCTCTGTGGGTAATTTTGGTCAACTATAGACTAACTCTGCCCTCTGGCTCCAAACAAGCTTTATTTATGAGAACATGATCAAAACATCACAAAACATTCCCTCCTTTTGTTTAAAAAAAAGAAGAAGAAAAGGATGATTTTAATTAACATAGTAAAAACATATACAATACATATAACACACATATATATAATACATATATATGTAAGAATTACATTAAAAATGCCCATTCCATTTGCATTTGACAAATTCAGAGAAAATATTCCATTATTTATCCTATTTTGATGAGTTAAAAGTGTTGTACCAAATTCACTTTCCAACCTAACTTGTATTACCAACCCCAAACTATCATTTTTGTCTCTCAATCTTATATACTTTACACCTCTTTTGTGAGTTTCTTTCTGAGTCTGATAACAAAGAAAACTATAACTATCTAGTGTTCAACTCTGTCAGAGACCTGAGGAGGATATAATATTACCTTAGTAAACAGGAAGTGCACAGGAAGCAACTTCCAAGACTGAGAAATGACAAGAACAGTTGGCTGCCTGGACAGTCACCCAAGGTTTCTATATAATGTTGGGGCATCTATCTTTAGCCTTAAGGCCAAGAGTGTCTAACAGGCATTTTTGTGAAGCAGGAATTTTGCAGGACTGCCCTGCCTTATCTTGGCAAAGTTTGTCAGTACTTACTTTTCTGTTCTGCTTGTCCAATATGGACACCATACTGTCAGCAGTTGAAACAAGGGCAATTTCCTGCCTAGGGGCTAACTTTTGCCACAAAGAAAGTAAAGTCTGTATGGAGTTTCTTCAATGCCTATCATCTTGTCTAAAGTAGATTGGTGCTGCCAGGAGCAGACATGTTTTATTATCATGAAAAAATAGGACCTCATGTTATTAAAACATCTTAAATGTCATATTCTGTAGATCTCTGAAGTGTTTGAAGACCACCTTTCTATCTAAAATATATCTCTGTTCGACCCTGAAAACATACCTAATATGACTTCAAGTTTGACTGTATTTCTTTACTGTCCTAAATAGTTTGTAATAGTAACTTTCAAGGACTAGAAATTTTCATTACATTGTTAAATGAAGTATATAGGTACAATAACTTGAACAAGGGTAGAAATGTATGCACTGTGTGTTCTAAAAAAACAAAAACCCTTAAATTTGTATCAATATATAGAAATATCTTAAATTAGAGTAGAAACATATATACAGTATAACAAAAATAAAGTCCAATTTGTATCAATATACAAAAATCCATACCAATGTAAAATATTTAAGACTAGTAATTGTCATTTTGGTTTAAAAGTAGATTCAATAATCTACACTCTTATCATAGTTGTAATTTTCCTAAGTTATGATAAAAAAATAAATCAGATATAAAACTTTAGACAAGATAAGAATAATAAAATATTTTCTCTAATTTTTCCAAATGAGACTGGGTATCCTAACTATAATTCTTAATATCTATTTTTTTTTTGTATTTAATCTTGCTATGTTAAAGTTAAAATCTCCCATTTTAATTAGACAAAAAGGGGAAAATGTTATGGAATAATATGTATTATTTTTATTAGTTAATGTAAAAGCTGATTGGCATATAGCATGGTAAATAAAACTAGATGGGAAAGATGAACTAAAAATGCTGGGGGGAAGAAGGGCAGAGGCAGAGAGACACAAGCCAGCCACCTAGAAAGTAAGACATGCTAGAGGACAGGTAAAACCATGAGCCATGTGACAATAAAGAGATGAATAGAAATGGGTTAGTTTAAAGGTAAGAACTAGTTAGTAAGCCTGAGCTAATGGCTGAGTATTTGTAATTAATATAAGCCTCTGTGTGTTTATTTGGGATCAGGCAGTTGGGATAGGAAAACTCAGCCTATAAGTGTGTGTGTGTAATTAAAAAAAAGGGGGGCCTTGAATTTGAGAAAGAGCAAAAATTATGTGATTATATTTTAATTTCAAAAAAATTATTAAAAAAAGATTCTTCATAAAACTATTATTTAATCTAATTTTTCTGCAATATGCTTATAAAATCCTTAATAATAGGAACTGTACCTATGGCTAGCCAAACATTATTGATGTTTTGAAGAACTACCAAAATCTAACTGTCTCAGTAGGGTTTCACAGGCTTAAAGTAGGTCCTGTGCACACCCTAATGTAAGCTTCCTTTTTTTCTAGACTGGAGTTCATGCAGTTTTCTCTTCCCCTGTATTGCTACTTAGCCACACGTTTTGGTTCTCATAAGTTAACACAGTATATTCTCTCATGAAAGCCTTCATCAGTCAGCAATAGAATAATACTTATTTATGAGACCATTTTATATTCATAAAACATGGCATATCTATGATTTTTATAGCCTCGTCATCTAAAATATCTGTAACATTTCAAAGTCCTCAATAATACTTACATCTTTCTAATTTTTTAAGCTTCTAAATTTCTTCCAGATATTTTACTTCAAGGTTTTCTTTAAATTCATAGGATATAATACATAGAATATAATCTTTAATTCAATTAATAAATTACTGATGGCATGAACAACTTTTAGGGGAAGTTCTTTTTTTCTTTTTCTATATTTACTTACTTTTTTTTTTGTTAGGTTAAAATTCACCAGGTGGGAAGAGAAAAGTAGAATAGTCAGTAGGAAGAGGCATTAGGCTGTGTTTTTGGTAGAGAATAAGAATAAGCAAATTCTCATCAGGAAGATGCCTGTAAGTCAGCATGTGTAATAACTGGTGATGCTGACCATGCCTAATGAGTGCACAATGAGCCACTACCAATCTATTTCTCCTGGTTATACTTCTATTCATAACTTGACTGAAATAGACATTGCTTAATTAGAAAGTGCATCTCACTTTGTTACTGGCAAAGTGAACGAACAATATAAGCCAGCAAGCAGGCATTGTCATTCAGAAAAAGAAATTACAGGATGGAAGAACACATCTCAGAACCCTGTAGAAAATGCTGGAGTAGGTACTCAAATTGTGGGAATTTCTTTCAGTAAGATTGAGTTCATGAACATATCTTATTTTTCTGATGTGGATATATAATTCCAGTGGATTTGAGTCAACTTTTTTGTGTAGAATTTACTGAGAAGAAAAGGCATTTATTACAGCTGGTACAGTAGTGGCATCAGGCAGAGAAGTTCCCCAGAAGACAAAAAGGCCACCTTTAGAGTGAATTGTCCGACAGACAATTATGTCCAGAGTAGCATAAACTTTGTGCTGGCATTTAGTTTACACATTAAATTTTGACAAAGGAATATTTTGAGTAGCTTCCACAATGTGAGTACAAATAAATGAAAGAACCCGACGGTGGTGGTGCATGCCTTTAATCCCAGCATTTGGGAGGCAGAGACAGGTGAAGTTCTATGAGTCTGAGGCCAGCCTGGGCTACAGAGTGAATTCCCAGGAAAGACTCCAAAGCTACACAAGCAAAACCCTGTCTCAAAAATCAACAAAAATAAATAAACAATAAATAAATGATAAAAAGATTGATACCAGATCAAGATACATGAGACATCATATCTACAAACTCTGTGGCCTGTCCTTGTAGGACAAAGAAATTTGGAGAAGTTTCAGAGAAGAGAAGGAAGGAAAATCTTTAGAGGGTGATATGGATCTGGTGTGCCTCTGATAGATAAGGAGGATAATATGGGAAATCAACCCTTCTCACCTACTCTCTCGTCAAAGAAGTTATAAAACTTGGCCTTATAATTTCTATCATTCTATATATAAATAACAATTGGACTAATGACTATATTAAAAAAATGAAGAAGAAAAAATTTAAAAAAATGTACAAGGCCAATACCATCATGCTGATTTCTTAGGGAGGGATTATTTTAAACAATGTTACAGCCATACATACCCCTCTTGACTGGTTGTATGGTCTGACATCACAATTTGAGAAAAATATCTTAGTAAAACTTACCATTATATAGTAACTGTGAATTTATATCTGTGAATCTTCAAGTCATTTTATGTCCTGACGTACAATTCAGTTTGATATAGAAAACCTGGAAAGGTCTAGACAGAAAATAATCACCCCCTTCCCCACTTGTCCATGGTGACAAATTCACCATAAACAGACACATTTTTGCCAATATGAAAACATACCTTTTATTAGTATTTCTTAATTATTTGTTCATGCCAATTTATAGAAGAAATTGTAATTTTATTGCATTTAATTAAGATTGGTCTGACACCATTTGACATGACTTCCTAATAATTTTGTAGCACACGCACTCACATATCCATATTGTTGTGATGGTCTAAAATCTTTAGTTGGTTATCTTGGCAGCTTGCTGCATGCTTACCCAACACATGTCAGTGTTTTCAGAACTTCTGTAGGACCTAATAATTAAACACAAATCTTACTGGGAGCCACAACATCTGATACTACTTACAAATTCTCTAGAGCCCTTTGGGTTGGATTGTTAAAAGGAGAGAAACTAAGCACTAGGCACATAAAGAGTAAGGGGATAAACATTTTTAGTATCACCACTGGGGAGATAGAGACAGAGGATCAGAAATTCCAAGTCATCTTCTTCAGTGATATTTTGAGTTCAAGGGACACCCTGAGCTACTGAAGAGCCTGTCATTAAGGAAAAAGAGAAAAACTAGAGGTCGAAGAGATGGCTCAGCAGTTTTGAGTGTATACTGGTGTTTTTCAGAGGACTAGAGATTGGGTACATGTTACCATGCAGGATATCTCACAACTATCTATCTTACTAACTCTTAGGGGTCCTGATGCCTGTGACTTCTGAGGGAACAGCCTGAACTTAAAACAAGTAATGAAAGTCCAATTCATTTGAAATAGAGCAAGGATGTATACTTGGGAGGGCTTAGAAGGGGGTGGTAGTTTAGTTACATCATAATCTCAAAAAATAAAATAAAATTTAAAAAACATTTAAAAGGAAAAGAAAATAAAGCAGCAACAAAACCCTCAAATCTAACACATTGCTGAGACCCAAGATTCTGGGTGGAAAGGTGAAATGAGTTCAGCTGTACCTACCACCTGCATGGCTGCATCTGAAGAGCAGGCTTGCTGCCAGACTTGGTTTATACAGTCTCTCTGTATACTCAGTAGGGTTGCCACAGAATCCCACCAAACACCACAAATTTCCAGTGATAATTTACAAAATAAAAAGTGTTCCATCTCTTAAATCCTCTTTCTCCTCCTATCAACGCACTTGCTTCATTATGTCCACATGTGTGAGTTGGGAGAGACACATAAAGTGGACTGTTCATTAAGAAAAGAAAACTGCAGCCCTTAAATCAGGAATTTATGCAATTTTTAACTGTTTTTAACAAGCACAAAATGGTTTGCGGGAATCGTGCACAGATAGATCATTTTAATTTGAATCATTGTGGAATCATAAAAGACTCAGTTCTTTAATTTTGTGCCTTCAAGTCAGCTACTTTGATTAAAAAATAATAAAGCATGAGAGCCGAGGGGTCCTCACAGGTTCTCAGCAGCTCCGTTGGCTCCCTGATCCTCTGTGCTAATTCTCCTCATTAATATTAATAAAGGGCTGGTAGGCCGTTGTGAAGCGTGAGGCAGGAAGCAGGCAATTAATTGCTTGCAGTATTTTTATATTTATTTTACACAATGAAAATAATGTCTGGGGACCAAGCATCACCTAATCAATACCCTCTGCCTGGGGACCTACTATCTGTTAATCAATACTATCAGCCTGAGGACTGACTATCTACTAATCAATATTATCAGTGATGTTGAAAGGAACACTTTCAAGTTCTTTTTGATAAATCTCTCTTAAATCTTGGAAAACATGAAAATCCAGGGCATGTTTTTGAAATTAACAGGATAAAGTAGACTTTTATTTCAGCTGCCATTTTTTCTGTTTGGGAATAAAAAGAAAATAAATGCAGCATCCACACCTGTGTGCCTCTCAGAGCATGCACTATCAGGAGGTTGAATCCAAAGGTGAGAAGACGAACCATCTGGAAGATTCCAGATCAAACTTTATGCTTATTTGCAAAGTGAAAAACAGTTCTATTGATTTAAAAGAATCTTTAATATAATGTTATTGCATATTTTAATTCCAAAAGCATAAATTGTATAAGAAGTTTTGAAAGTTCTAACATACTTAATCCTTTCATTGAAGAGCAGAGGGAGTATGTTCAGGAGACCAGATTCTTCTCTCATGATTTATAGACAGTTGCTGGTTGTTTGCAGAAGGACAGGTATTTTCTTAAGTGATGTCATCATCTGTATCCATACTCCTGTGAAGAACCTTAAACAAACTCACTGGGCCACAAGACATAAAAAAATGATGGAAGAAAAGAAATAAATAAGGAGAAGAAAGAAGACATCAGTGTAGAACTGTGACAGGGGGAGAGAGGGAGTCCAGAAAGAGTAATGGGGTGAATATGATCAAATCATTACAACACTAATTTTATAGTCAAAGGAGGAAAGGCACAGTGATACATGGGCTAAATAAAAATCCCAGGCTGAGGGTACTCTTTACCAGAGATGGGTGATAATATTCTGATGTCTGCATTCCTGCCTGACTTTCAGAGTATAGTCTATATACATGTTATCCATTGAAAAGCCATTATTCATTGAAAAGTCATACTTGGTGCTGGCAGATGCTGTCCAGAGAGGCTGAGCTCATTCCTATCAGCCCTGTCTTTTCATTGAGCCCTGTACCCTCCTCATGAAATCCATCGAAGATTTTTAACTGAGTTTCCTATATATGTGCACATATCTTGGGTAGCAGAAAATATATTTAATGGATAATTTTTAGTAAAGACTTTCTAAGTAGTGTAGCATGAAAAATAATTTGTACTTTTGAAGGACTGCTGGTGTAGCTCAGTTGGTATAGTGTTTACCTCGCGTGCAGAAAGCCCTGGATTCAATTCCAGGTACCATATAAACCACCTGTGGTGGTCCAAACCTGTAATCTCAACACTTGGGAGGTGGAGACATGAAAATTATGAATCCAACTACAATTTAAGCTACGTGAAATTTTGTCTCAAAACTAGTAATAATTTGTATGTTTTAAATGAATGATCCTTGTAGGAACATCCAGATGCAGTGATTATATAAATATACAGTATTACAAATAACAGGATATAAAATTCTGACAAGGAAGGAGTAGTCAGTACTATTTTACTGGTTTAGACAATAAAATGTCTAAACCAGTAAAATAGTATTCTGAGTATGAAATCTTCCTAAATTAACTATGTGCTAGTAAGGGAGACCAGTTTCAAGAAGAAAACGAGTCATTATGATAATATGCAAGTTGTAGGCCAAATTTACACACACACACACACACACACACACACACACACACACAAACACACACACACACACACACGATTTTGGCATAAGGCTTGGCAACTAGGACCTCAGACATTCTTCATGCATATTGTCTCAATTCTTAATCAAAATGAATGACAGAGTAGGTACAAACTCTCTATTGAGAAAAGCCATTAGCAAAGATGGGGAATATGTGAGAAACAATGCATTTCTCAATTTTCGAAAAGTTGTACATTCACAAGACAGTCATATAAGAAGTATCCATCTTTCATTTATAAGCCAGATAAATCCATAAGACTAGCACAGGTGATTCATGGCATTGCAGATTCTAACTTTGAACTACTCTCTACATCTCAGAGATAAATGGTTAGGAATCCCATGGTAGATTTAAGGTCATTTTCAAAAACATAATTTTGTAATATATTAAGCAACTCATCAGAATGAAAAATTATGAGGTATAGGAAAGTTGTAGAAAGCACCAGTATCCAGGTGACTATTATTTCAGCTGATTATTTTTCTAAAGCCAATTTTTAACATGTAATTATTCATTTGCTAGTTGTTTTCTTGCATTTTCCATAGAGTCTGAGGTATTTTAAAGTTCAAAATAATAGAAAATGTTTAAACAATAACACATGCAGGTGGGTAATGTAAGATTGTTCTTTAAAAACAGATTTTTATTGTAGTGGGAAACCCTTTTTTTTTTTTTTGGCTTTAAAGTTGTTAAGTCCTAAACTAATTTCTAAGTTTCTTAGAAACTACACTTTAAAGGATATACATTAGTGTAACTATTTCTCATTTTTTTATCATTGTAATTTGAAAATTAATCAACATATTGTTTTACTCTTTCAGAATGGAAGTAAATGATTTAGAGGCCATTGTTTCTCAGACTGAATGTTTGGAAGATTGAGAAAGAGCATGACCTTTGACAAAGACTCAATTTCTAGGTTTAAAGTTATTTTGGGGCCCCTTTACACAAACTAGACTTATTATATCAGTGGAATTGAATCTACAAACAATCGAAGATTTTTCTAATACTAGCTATCTACTTACCAGGAGCAAACTGTAGGCCACTGAGCAGCCCTCCCCAATACGTTAACATTTCATCCTGAATCACTCCTGTCAGAACTGACAGGGGTTCTCATACTTTCCTTCAGAATCCATCTTATCTTGCCTTTATAATTATTATATTCCCACTAACGCTCTTACCTAACTGACTGTTTTTGTTTTTATTTTGAAACTAGATCCTTTCACAACTGCCCTGCCCCCTTCTGAAACAGCCTCAAGTTTACCTAAAATATCTTTGCTAAACTACTTGATCCTAAATTTTGAAAGTTTTCTATATTCTTAAATAGTGCTGAAGCAAAATATCTCCTAGCTGTACAGCCTACCTGCCTAGACCTACATTTTTCCACTACAGCCATGTCTACCACTCTCTTATCAAAGTAGGTGAATGCTCCCCTTACTGTGACTAATAGTACAGGCCTATTAAGGAATGAGATTCCATGGCTGACAGTATTTTGGCATATTGTCTGACATATCTGAATTCAAATTGAAGTGTATTTTCTAACCATCATTCAACATCCAGTAAGTGTTGTAGTGTGCTTGCTGCGCTAAAGGCAATCAACATCAAAGAATAATAAAAACAAGAAACAGGGTCTTTAATCAAAGACATTAAGGTGAGTTTGGATAAATGCCAGGAGCTCAATACTGTGTGGAAACAGATCAGTATACTCATGGTACTTAAAAGAAATATAATTTCAGTATGGGTATGTATTATAGTTCCCCTGTGCAGTGGTTCAATTGATTGATACATAAGGTTGAACTGAAGTGCAATTATGTCCAGTCCTCCAGTGAAAGTGAAGTTTCAAAACACCTCTTTCCCATAATACACTTTGATCATTGCTTGATGATACTCCAAGTCTTTCTTTTTGGTGTTTTCAAGGCACTTTCGGATAATAGATGATATTAGTACTTAATACATAGATTTTTATCTCCAAAATAAATTGAGTGTAGTCCTGGCAGAAAAAATATTTTTTATTATTTATTTTATATTTTGAGATTATAAAATCATTTCACCATTTTCTCCTTCTGTTTCCTCTATGCAAAAAATTCCCATGCAGTTCTCCATTCTCTCTTTCAAAGTTGTGGCCCCTTTTATCCTTAATTGTTGTCACACACACACACACACACACACACACACACACACACACACACACGTGCCCACGCACACACGTACGTACGTAAATACATAAGTACAACCTGCCTAGTCTATATAATGGTATTTGTAGGTGTGTTTTCAGGGAAGGAAGAGTGGGACAACTGGTACCTGGGTAAGAGCCAGCCTAGATGAGAACAACTTCATCTCTCCAGACAAGCTATTCCCATGCTTTATTCATAAATATGCAATCAATGCCACATGTGGTAGCACAAGCCTATAATCACAACACCTAGAAAGCTGAGTTAGGAAGGTGATGAGACCCTGAACAGCTTGTGCCACCTAGTAAGAACTTGTCTCAAAAAACAGACAAACAAGACAAGAAAGAACAAAAAACAAAATAGGCAAGTAGAAATCTTAGAAACTTTAATACTGATTGATCGGTCACAATTTTTCAATCATTGTTTATTCTCCCTCAACTGTGGCACTTATTTTCACTTGGTTAATACCCATAATACTCTGGGTTTCCCATATGATGGCAACATACTTTAGTTATGCTAAGTAACTCAAAGTTTATATATGACAAAGTTGACTTGGTGTGACCACTTCTCCCAAATCTCCTGAAGATCAGAGCAGAGTCACAGGAGAAAACTAAGACAGGGATAGAGTTCCTGGATCTTCAATAGCTGTGATGGAAATGCAAAAGGGAAAAAAAGATTGTTGGCCTGTTTTAATCTACTTTTTGAATATTAAAAATGGACTTTTTTCTTAGAACTTAAAAGAACATGACAGAAAAAGTTAATGAAAGGAAGATCCCTTAATACCTGTGGTTTCCAAAGGCAAGTTCTTTGTTTTTCAAGCAGGGCCTTGATGAGCTTCAGCATGGAAGAGCACACAAAACAAGTGTCAGTTGGTGCTTCACATAAGAGCCAATAAAGGACACATGCTGCACAAGCAGAAGAAACTTCTGCTTTATTTTTAAATGTGGAAAAATAAAAGTCTGCTCTGCAGGCACCTCAACTTCACTGGTTCCTGGTTAAAATCTCCTGCTACACACATTAGAGAAATTGACAACGGCATTTTATACATTTCAATTTTGGTTGCTTTCTTTAAGGTAAGGAATCTCAAATCATGGAGTTGGCAGGTAAAATGTAGATATGATCCAGGGCTGGCCATAGCTACCTTCAAGGCAGAATCCTACTCACAAAACAACATATAAGTTTGATTCAATTATTAAGTTAATATATCAGCTTTTGAGCAATTATTTGTTGACAGGATTAAGTGCTTATCTTTTTTAGAAATGCCTTCATTTTCTCTGCCTCATTCACATTTATCTAGAAAATTCTTGGCAGCATTTGCTTCTGATAAGCTTTTTAGTATTAGGTTTTACTCCACAGAAACCAACAGCAAATCATCAGCATCTTTATTCAGAAACTGACATCATTTAGTAACACTATTATGCTACAGACAAGCCTAAGATGTGGTGATAGGTGACTACATTCAATAACCTCATATTCAGTCATGGAGGTGTGAAGTCTTAACTTGTTATACTGAGAACTACTCTGGATTTTACATGTCCATCAAATGTGTCTAAAGGGCATTATCACCACTGCATTTCAAGTCTGACCCTGTTTAGGAAAAACTTGTTATTCAAAAGGAGAAAGTGTTCATATCTTTAAAATGTCAGTATATTTCTGTATTTCTGTACATATACATGTACGTATTTATAAACCGGCAAATGATTTTTTAATTGACCCCATTTTCTAGACATCATTATATTCGTTTTTCAGAGATCTACATACTTTTTAAAATGCCATTACAGTAAGTTACTTTTATATTCCACCTGTTAGATTGGAATTAAGATACAAAAGCAGCTAATGGTGACATTACATTAATTATGACTTAGTGTGGTTGATAATCTCCAGTATGCCAAAGATAATATCTTGACAAGGAGACCTGAGTCTAGATAAACTAAATGGATGATTAGTGCCAGCATATTTCCCATAAATCATCACATATACACCAGTAGCTACTGCAAAGGAGTAAAAACATGATGACACCCAGTTTCTTCCCACAGTTTCTGTCAGTAGATAATCGTATACCATAGATATAGTTTCACTGAGCATCTATCTATTTACCAGAGTAGTCCTGAGGCAGAACTTGCAGCATAATGTGAAGTTCTGGGTTTTTGCATTAAACAATGCTCTTACAATTTTAGGAGGTTGTGGTCAGCCCCCTAGAAAAGAAGAAAGCAACTGTTTTGTAGAATATCTAATAAGTCTAAGGATGCTCACAGGGCAATGGAAGGGTCCTTTCTTTGTTTGTCACATTATAAACAACCTCTCAAGAGAAAATGAAACAATGCTTAAGAAAGACTCAGTTATGTCTTTGAGTCAATGTAAGGTCATGCTGTATAAGTGGTTTGTGAATAAATGAGTGAAAAAGTGAATGGGATAGGGATAAGCTAACTCATTTATTATAAATTGAAATAAACGAAGGGGCCTCCTAGAAACAGCACATTTGGCATATGCTTTATGCAATAATACAATCTACTACTGTCACTCTCCTAGCCCATCATAATTCCTATTACATTCCAACTTCTTATCCTCATGTCCATAGAAACGTGTAGACCTTGCAATTCCCCCTCTTTTCCACAATTTCCCCTGAACCTTGACTGCAGAAGTTGTGATGTACATGTATCCATTAGAGCTGGATTCCCTAATACAGTCAGTTGTTCTCTGTGTTTGGACTAGCTGTGGTTTTCTGTAACTCTCCCTCTTCTGTAAAAAAAAAAAAAAAAAAAAAAAAAAAAAGCTTCTTTGAGAAGTGACATCTTCATTTTCTGTGAGTGTAAAAATAAGTATCTAGATTCATGCTGAAACATCTTCATTTTGAGGTCTTAGAACCACCTTTGTGGTCATTCAATTCTTTTTTTTATTTATTTAGCATTTCCCCAAGGATGATACATCAGATGTGTACATGACCTCGATTTTCACTGTTCCACCCTCTTTATAAATGTTCCTCCTCATCTTTTCCTCATCAGTTAATAAAGTAACTTTAGTATAGTAAACAAGAAACTGCCTCAGGTCTTTCTAACATTTCCATCCACACAGACAACTTATCAACCCCTACCCCCCTTATACAACTGATTTGAAATTTTATCTTCAAAGTTCTCTCTTTGTATCCTTCCTTGCAATTTACTCATTTTTTTTCCTATATGGAGATGAACAACCTTCCTCCAAATGAAACTAAGGCCTTACTTTTTTTTGCAACTGGAGTCTTATAATGCCTAGTAGTAAGTTCAGACTAACTACAGTGTGTGAAAAGACACTTCGTGTCCATTACTGATATCCCTGGCTTCATCTGTAGCAGAAGATATAGGGGTGGTGATATTGTGTGATTCATGGACCCAACTCCTTGCCATTTCTACACTTTTTCACAAGACTGTCACTCTTTCCATACCATTATCCCTTTTCCCCATATATATTTGACTAAATAGTTCCTTTTCAAACACTGTACTAGAGTTTTATTTTTATTCTGCTTTGAAAGAAATGGAGGCAATGATCCTAACAATTCTTCTACTTGTGTATATGGAGAAGGTGTGTGGGGGGGGGTTGGGGGGGTTTCCAATGTCATTTTTAGTAATGATCCATCTTCTTTAATGAGACAGGGTTTCTCACGGAATATGGCGATCACTGATCCAGCTAGGCAGGCTGATTAGTGAGTTCCTGTTGTTTGTGCCTCATGGCACAGGGATGGGATTCCAAATGAAAGTCATAGCACCTGGGGTTTATGTGAGAGGTCTCAACACAGTTGCTCATGTCTGTGCAGCAGGTACTGTGCTGGCTGAGCTACCTCAAAGTCAGGAGACAGTGGTTCAAGATACTTAGATTTCTGTCTTTTCTGAGCAAACTGTTTGGCTTCCCATCACAGCAGACAGCTACTTAAAACACATCACCCAGCACCGTAGGTAAGTACTTAGTATCCCTTAAGCAGCCAAGTCTCAGTGTGAAAAACACCTATTTTATCTTGTTCCTGTCTCTATTTACAATGTCTGAAACAGAGTGGGCAATCACTAACTATGGTAGAAGGAATGAATAAATGAAGTAATGTTTTTATTATCACTGTTGTCATTGAACACAGTAATTGATGTGAACTTGATTATCCTATCTGCCTCATTTTGACTCCTAGAGCGACAGGCCTGCAGGAAGTTCACTGCTTAGAGAAGAGGTGATGATGTTATTATCTACCTACCAGCTCTCCAACAGCCATTCTTAATTCTGCTGGGCATTAAGTCATAATAGAAAAATGCATTTCATTTAATAACTTCTGCACATGGGACACAGATAGTCAATATGTAGTAAATAAGGATGTTTCCATATATAGTGGGAACTGTGTGATTCTGAGAAATGCATTGATCTTAAATGGCGGTTAGTCTTCTTTTGGGAGAATATTTCAAATGAAGTGGTGAGGGTGTTTGAAGGAATCAACACTTTGATGTTTCAAAGGTTCAATTATTCAGGCACTGTGCAGCTGAGCATTGTGTATCTGCCAGTGCCACATTAACACAGCTCAGATGGCAAAGATGCCATGTTCCATTTGAGTCCTTCTCATACTTGAAATTAGAGAAGAATGCTTTCATTTCAGCAGCTCTGAAGCCTTCCTCAATCTTCACACCACTGCTCTAAAGCTCAGCATTCTTTAACTTCTTTCGATTTGAGTGCACCACTGAGGGAATGGGGTTTCTGGGGTCAGAAGTTCAGCTTACAGTCTAGGGCAGAGGGGACTTTTGATGTTGTTGATTAAGACTAGTTACTGAGTCAAAGGTGTGTGGAAACTGGAATTGTATTCAACAGATTATCCAAGAGGACTGAGCACAGGCTTTTTATCATGAATGGTATCTGACTGAGCTACAAGCATGATCAGCATATCCTATTACATGTTATGTGGCCCTCCTACCAGATGGGTCTGAGAAACTTTTGTCAAGAAATCAGTGACAACTCTGTGATTGATTCTCGCTTTATAAAACATAGCTTTCTGCCATTCCCTGAGATAGGAAGGCTTGGGCTTGCTTGTCCTGTGTCACACATGGCACCTTCTTTGTTGAGAGAAATACAAATGGTTGCATGTAGTGTCCTAGAGCAATTAACATCAAAACAAATACATTTTCTCAAACTCAAAGAACACGATTCCATTCATTTTAGTCTGAAGTTGTGTGGAAATGATATTTTCATACAGCAATTTCTGCACTGAAAATTAACTTAAAATAAGAATGAGTGAAAAAGAGACCATGAATTTGAAAAACAACTAGGAGAGGTATCTGAGAGAATGTTAAGAGAGGAAAAAAGGAGAGAAATGATGTAATTATAATCATGATCTCAAAAAATAAAATAAATAATTAGAAATATTTGAGAGAAGAATGTAGAAATCATATTAGATACATGATTAATAATAATGATAATTACAACCTTGACCTTTCACATCCAGGCCTATGTGAAATCTAATTCTTAATAGATTCACTCATATGATTGTTTAATCAAGAGAATTTTTTAAAAAAGAGTATTCATGCTACCTGCTGCTCTTGAATGGTTTCATCAAAATGCCATTTCAAAAGTCTCAAATTGCAACATTTCAATTAACTCTCTGTACCATGTGGATATCTGTTCTACTTCCAGATGTGTTTTTGTACTTTTGGGCTTGAGCTAAACGTGATGTGCAGATCCACATCAACACTTCAGCCACACCAGACCCAGTACACTCTATAGGACTGTGGTAAGACTGCCCATCTATGAAGAGTCCTTGCCTTTCATTTATATCTCTTACCATCTGCCACATTTACTTGGGTTTGTGCCACCCATTGCCTTGTGACATCTGTTCTATTTTGGCCTGATATTGAGGCTGACCTTTTTATGTATGTGTCTTGTCTGCCTAACTAGATGGAACACCCCTTGAGGACAGGTCATGAATTGAATGATAGATTTCTACACCTTGAAGAAACCTTAGTGATCAAAGAGTCCAATACCTCATTTTATAATTGAAGAAAAAGAAGTCTGGAAGAACCCAAGCAACTGACTTTAGGTCAAACAATAACTTACTTACAGGACCAGAAATAGAGTTCTTGACTTAAAATACACTGCTTTCTGCAGGATAGCTTTCATAATGCATTAGAGTTGAAAGGGGAATTATAATACAAGTTCCTCAATCTACAGACTAGAGAACCAAGTGCAGCAAAGTTGTGAATTGTTGCCAATGCTGTAGTGGAGCTAATCCAAAAATTCAGGGACTAATTCAAGTCACCTGGCTCTGCACATGATGCCTTACTCATTGTCCTGAGACTGTTTACCTTTTTATATTCATCCAAATTCCAGGTGTAAAGTAAAGAAATATTAAAAATCAGTTTAATTTTGTACATAAACTATAAATGACCAGAAAATGCAAGAGAGCTTGACATATCATCGGAAATAAAAATAAATAATACACTTCAGAATTGAGCTTTGAGACCCTCCCTTTATTCAATACTAACACTATATATATGCTATATACAGCTATGTATAAAAATGGATAGATCTAGCTATACTTCTAACTTAAAACAAACAAAACAAAACAAAATAAGAACCTGTATTTGTTTTCCTGTAGGGCTTTCTAGACTCAAATTCTTTCCTACTTTGTGCATGTGTTATTTTCCCATGAACACTCATTTTGTCTACCGTATAGCTGGGGTACTGTGTTTCTTTGCATATTAGTACTCAGTGGTCTCTCTCTAATAGTAGGAAGCCTTTGATTCCTGAATAACATGTGTATAAATTATTCTTAGATAGGAATATTATAATCCCATGCTCAGTGAAGTCACAGAGGATTCCAGTTGTCAGTCTCATGTCAATGCAATTGACAGCCAGAAACATGCAATGCTCCCAGAGTTTGCAAAACTAGTGATGTAAAATTAAACCTCAATATTTGCAAGTCCCTCAAGTATAGTTGTCTCACACCAAGTTAAGGAATTAATTTTACTGTATTTGATCACTTTTGTTCAATAACACTGAATACTAGATTTACCAATTAACTGAGATTGTGATTCTGAGAAGAAGCTATATGGTCAAGGGTCTCTTCTCAGGATTATTTGTCTTCTGAAGGGATCTCTGTCTTCTGGGAAGGTGATTATTTATGTCTTCTGAGAAGGTTTCTGTACATGATTATATGGATAATTTGAACCAAATTATTCTTGTCTTTGAGGATGGTGGTGGTGGTGGTGGTGGTTGTGTGTGTGTGTGTGTGTGTGTGTGTGTGTGTGTGTGTGTGTGTGGTAGGTAACATTTAATGAACTATTTGGTGTTCTTCAGGGAGACTGCATGGCTAAAATTGTTCTCCACAGTAATGGGTTTACTATTGTATGGAATGTTCTAGTTACATACTTAGGCCAAAAGAGTCAGTTTTCTGCCTGATTCTTTCAAATAATCATTTCTTAGCCAGCAGAACTTTGGGAAGATTAGTGAAGTTGAACTGTCATGTTCATGGGAGTAAATGACGGTAGTAATTGTCGCCTTTGGGAGACCCCTGGTGTTTATGGATTGCACTTAATTTTCATGCACTCACATATGATAATATATCATCATTATTATCTTAGCTCCAAATGTCTTACTTCTCAGTTCCTGTAGCTTCCTACTTCTAGTCTTCCATCTTTATCTTATCATTTATAAGCCTTAGTTATTGTTTTGACACTGATCAAAAAAGAACTTATCAAATATCTGAACTTTTATGTTTTTAACTACACTTACTCAAAGTTCTTGATGAAAGTGTCTCATGCAATTTTTGGTTTTCATTGTTATTATCATCACTGTGTTAAGGTCTAGGTCTATAAGCCAGGAGGCCTCAAATTCTTGATTGTCCTGCCTCAGCATCCCACATATTAGGAATATAGTCTCTTGCCAGCATACATGGCATTTTTGTTTCATTTTTAATGACTGATCTTGTGTTCTGCATTTTAACAGTATAGGTCTGAGCACTGAAGTTCACCATTGTCAAGGGCTTATATGCTTATTTTTGAATTTGACACATGAGCATCCTACATGCTCTTCTCTATAACCATACCCTGATTTCAACAGTCGAAACAATAATAAATATAATTGTAAGTGTGTGTTTAGAATGACAAGAAAGATTTGCATTGAAATTTCCACTGAAAACTGTAGAAAAACACCAAGGGAATGACAAGTATTACGTATATATCCACACAATTGACCACTTTAGCTAGGCAACAACATCACCACAGCAATCAAGTGCTCCTCTAGCATGATGATGCATGACATGGAAGACTGGCTTTCTATTTCTAACAGAAAGGTCTGGGTTACTAATTAGGAATGCTAAGAGGCATTCCAAATACATTTGCTATCTCTCACATTTCAGGTTACCAATTCTAAATTTTGTGTACTAATATCTTCATTTGTCAGACTAGAGACATTCTATAGAGTTTTAGTAAAAATAATTTAGATAAAGAATGAAGATACTTACAATTTATTATATCATCTCTAGAAAAGAAACAGTTAATTTTTAAAAAGCTTCAGGTCACTATATATTTAAATTAATTTTAGCTGTAATTTTAGATTGTTAAAAAGCTGGTCTACAGAAAATAACTATAGACAGCAAGCTAGTGCTATTTAATTCTTTTAGTTTATTAAATCCTATTCTAGTCTTTGATGGTGTGTGAAATCATAGTATTTTATCAATCATGATCTCAAAAGATTTCAGAAACATTTTTAAGTGAGAAGTAAGTAAATTATGGGATTGTCTTTTAAAATGTTTTATTACATCATTACTTCAAATAATGTCAGTTACTCAGTACCAGAGTGAGTTGTTATGGGACATTTGTAATGCAAGGGGTGTGATTATCATTGTATATTCTGGCATAAAAAAAAGACTTTTGCCAGATTACTTTTTTATCGGCTCATGAATTTAGATGCAGTTCTCTTAGTTCTGTGATGGGACTGTCTGGGGGCAGATATACACAGCTCTCCAGCCTGGCTGCCATTGGAAACATGCAGTTAAAAATCTGATAACTCAGGGTGGGGAGATATCCCTAGCTCTTATGGGGAAAGCTCTCTGAAATAAACAGCTGAAACAAGGGATGGGATTTGGGTGAGATGCTTCCCAGGTTGTGTCTCTGTGCTCCCCTTCTTCATGTGTTATGTAGGTAGAGGAGAGTACTCTTATATAATTTTACTCTGATGAAGTCTGTGGATCATGCTTGTCAATTTCTCCAATCATTACCCACAAGCTAAAGCCTCTCTGATATTAGAAATTACTCACTTTACTGGCAAACTTATTCTTTTCATATAATGTGCCTTTATTCACATTTGCTATCAATGTTTTTCAGCCCATCTACTGATGAAGAATGATGCATGCCTCTTTCATTAATGCTTACTTGAAAAAAATATTTCTTGCTCTCCAAAGGCTGACCAGGCACACTGAGTATATTTCAAAAAGGAGATGTATGCCTGAAGGTCAGTTATTTGTACATACTTGGTCATAGCCTCAGAAAGATGACAAGGGGCTGGGCCAGCAGGGCAAGATTTGTGTTGAAATTCTCAGAGCTACTTGTAATTACAGTAAGTTTTCCTGTAAGGGTCATAAGTGATGTGCAATATAATGAGAAATAAGCAATATTTTCAATAAAATAATACAACTGCTGTTACAGAAAAGTGGACTTTCAAAATAATATTAAAAGTAATATTAGTTAAAGCACAATAAAGATTTTTTTCAGGCGTAGCCATAGAGCAGTGGGGATGATTCTCTACTCCACTTCACAGAGCATTGGCATGTGGGACTTGGCTATGGAGGAGAGGCCAGGACAATGAGATGCTGAGCATGGACAATTCTTGGTGAAGTGACTTACAATTCTGTGCTAAAAACTGAATTTTACATGGAAGAAAACAAGGAGGGCATAGGAAAAAGTTCAGGAGACAGTCAATAACTCCAGTCAATAACAGACAATAGCTTGATTGGCTATGAACCTTAAAAATGTTACTTTCATACTATAATTTTTTCTTTCTTTCATTTTTCTGACAGGAGAGGTATTTCTGATATGCAGGGCTAGTGTTAATGTTCACATGAAATACCAGATTCATATTACATTCAAATATGAATGCCAATAATTGTAAAAGTAATAGTAGTACAGCAAAAACAATATAAAATATCTTCCTCCCAAACTATACAGTTAATTCAATAGCAAACTTCTCAGATAGGCAGTGCATATGTATCTTCTTGCTAAACCACTAGAATGGGTAGGACAGAAAAGTGTTTAGCCTGAGGTGCAGATTAAGGCCAATAGGCAGGTTTTCTTAACACACAAGAGTAATAATGTAGACTTGAAGCTATCTAGAATTCCTGACAGGTTACTATATGCCTAAGGTCACAAAAACGTCCATGAAGTTCGTTAATGTGGAGGAACACAAAGATAACTAGCTTTTGTCTCTTGTAGGAGGTACTCATAAAAGAGACATCACATTGGTAGGGACTCAGAGGACTTTAAGTGAAACATCAAAGGATAATCATTTTTAGAGAAAAAGAAAGAAACTAAATTTGTGCATGATAATAAAGTCTATTTGTGTGCTTTTATATTTTTTTTTTATTGAAAAAGAAAAAAATATTGAAAGAACCTGGGAATCATTTTGTTATGATTAGTTACAAGTCTAGTTCTGAAAGAGGCCTTTGTAAGGCCTTAGTTTTTACTCTTCCTTTATTTTTCATTTTTATTTAAAATATAATTATATAATTTCCCTCCTCTTTCCTTTTTTTATTTTTTTAAGAAATTTTTTATTCATTTTATGTACCAACCACAGATTCCCCCTCTCCCTCCTCCTCCTTCTCCCCCAATCCGGTTCCCCCCTGCCCTGACCTATCCTCATTCCCACCCCCAAAAGGGTAAGGCCTTCCAAGAGGAGTCATCAAAGCCTGGTACATTCAGTTGAGGCAGGACCAAGATCCTCATACCTGCATCAAGGCTGAGCAAGGCATATCACCATAGGTAATGGGCTCTAGAAGGCCGACTCATGCACCAGGGATAGATCCTGATCCCACTGCTCGGGGCCCCTAAACAGATCAAGCTACACAACTGTCTCCCACATGCAGAAAGCCTAGTTCAGGTCACATATTGGCTTCACAGCTGTTGGTCTAGAGTTCATGAGTTTCCATGAGCTTGGTTCGGTTGTCTCTGTAGATTTCCTCATCATGATCTTCATCCCCATTGCTCATAATCTCTTTGCCCTCTCTTCAACTGAACTCCTGGAGCTCAGCCTGGTGCTTGGCTGTGGCTCTCTATATCTACTTCCATCAGTAATTACTGGATGAAGGCTTTATAGTGACAGTTAGGGTATTAACAATCTGATTACTAGGGTAGGCCAGTTCAGGCACCCTACCCACTATTGCTAGTAGTCTAATCTGGGGTCATCCTTCTGGAATCCTGGGAAATTTCCCTATCACCAGGTTTTTCCCTAACCCCATAATGTCTCCCTCTATCAAGATATCTCTTTCATTGCTTGCCCACTCCATCTCTCCCCCAGCCTGACCATTCTGTTCTCTCATGTTCTCATTCCCCGTCTCCTCCCCTCTATTGCCCCTCTTAGTCCCCAGTTCACTCATGGAGATCTCCTCTATTTCCTTTTCCCAAGCTGATCCATGCATCCCTCTTAGGGTCCTTCTTGTTTCCTATATTCTCTGGAGCTTTGGGTTGCAGGCTGATTATCCTTTGCATTACATCTAGTATCCACTTATGAGTGAGTACTTACCATGATTGTCTTTCTGAGTCAGGATTACCTCACTCAGAGTGATATTTTCTAGTTCCATCCATCTGGTAAGGCCTTATTTCTAAGAAACAAAAGGCATGTTGGCAATCTATCTGGCATACGACTGTCTGAGAAACTGGAATAGACCCAGGCTCCAAATGGGAGCCACTAATGAAAATATTGGAAGGCAAGACCATGATGCTGGTAAAGGGAAAAATAAACATCACATTAAGTCTCCTAAGAAGGTAAGCTGAGAGTAACAGGGTACTCAGACAAGGGTAGGGTAAACTCTGTCCATGTGTCTTGGCTGTGTTGGAGGTACCTGGATAATTTTCAGTATGTTCATTATGTATAGTGGGTAGCCATTCCAGCTTTGATCTGGAAGTTCCAACCCCCACTGAGGCTTAGGTAACTGTCACACCTACGAAGACCCGAAATCCGGATGTGCTGGCTCTCTTGGTTCCTGGATCCTGGACGCTGGAGGTAGACTGAACAGAGTTCTCCAGAGAACACCGCCCGGACTGCACTACACCTTTCCCAAACCCTGTTACCTATCCCTTCACTTGTAAGTTACACCACAAAATAAACCTCCCTTTTAACTACGTGGATCGGCCTTAATAGTTTCACCAATAATTATGGTTTATTGGGACCTGCCCACCAAACGTATGGATAATTGCCTTCTGTTAGGCACACGTGTGTGATTTTATTTGTCCTAGAGAGTGACAGATGACACTTTGTGATGAATGGGACTGGACTATTTTATGTAATGTGAATACCCTCATATGGCCAAAATTTAATATTTCTGATCTCTCACTCTTATTCCATCAAGATATCAAAAGCATGTAAAAATACATACAAAGCAAGGTAACAGTGACTCCATGGCATATTTTTCTTGTTTTTGTGTGTTTTTAAGAAGAGCTACACAAAACAGTTAATGGTGCACTTGAAAGATAAAATTATAAATTTGTATGGAACAGGATATATTGCTGCAAAACAAGTCATTAAAATGTCCCTATCAAGACCATATTGGTGATACCTATGCCTGCTGGTTATATTTTAAATGGCCCTAATAAAGAGTGAGAATGTAGTATGAATGATGAGACTGTATTTTAATAAAAGCCATGGCTTTACTATTCTAAATGTTCATTCTATGATAGTGAGAAGAATGCTTCTGTATGGCAAAGGACACCATCCTTCAAACAAAGTGGCAGGCTAGAGAATAGAAAAAAATTATCGATTACCAAAGGGCTAGTATCTAAAATATATAAAGAACTAAAATATATAAAGAACTAACTTTGGACATCCAAAGACAAATAGCCCAATTAAAAATGGGATATAGATCTAAAATTGGAGTTTTCCCACTAGAGGAAATACAAATGACTGAGAAGCACTTCAAGAAATATTCAACATCCTTAGTTATTAGGGAAATGCAAATCAAGACCATTTTGAAATTTCATTTTATACCAGTAAGAATGGCCAAGATAAAAAAAAAATGATAGCTCATGCTGGCAAGGATGTAGAATAAGGGCAAAACTCATCCATTGCTTGTGGGATACCTACATATTCTGACATTCAGCAGAAACTGTGATTCCATGACACCCAAAGTACATGACTTAAAGAACTGAGCACCAGGGATCTTGATGCTCAAAGTTTTTCCATGAAGGTTGTGTACTGATAAAATTTCATTCTCCATTCATGGTCTAGCAACATGCAGCTATAATATATGAATCAGAAAAAGGAGGACAAACCTTTCCATGTTAGCAGGCATATTTAGTAAGTAATAATTAAAAGGCCAAGGCCGGGCAGTGGTGGCACACGCATTTAATCCCAGCACTCGGGAGGCAGAGCCAGGCAGATCTCTGTGAGTTCAAGGCCAGCCTGGGCTACCAAGTGAGTCCCAGGAAAGGCGCAAAGCTACACAGAGAAACCCTGTCTCGAAAAACCAAAAAAATAAAAATAAAAATAAAAAAATAAAAAATAAAAATAAAAGGCCAAGGCCTGCAGTTATTTAAGCCATAAGTAAGAAACCAAGGACTAGTTGACTTAAGTTCTGCTTTTGGGGGCAAATAGCAGTTGAAAGAAAACATTTCAAGCCAGGAAGGTGCTATGCACTCATAAACCCAGCAATCGAGAGGCTGAAACAAGGGGATCTTGAGTTTGAGGCCAGCCTGGGATACATAGAGAATGCTATCTCATAATCAACATGTTACTCTAATTCTATTTTAAAGGAAACTTTCCAAAATAAGTACCATCATTTTTCAGTTTAGAAGTTTGTGCAGATATAGACCATACTTTCCCCCTGACCACTGAAATCACAAATGGCAAAGGAGGATTTGAGAACTGCAGGTGACCAAGTCATTACTCGGTAAACTTCTCAAAAAATTCAGAGGTAAACACCTTTATATGTTTTAGTTAATAGGGAAGGAAAAATCCTAAATCTACAGCCAGCTCCAGAATCCACTTAACATATTCTGAAGACAGAGGGAGCATGCCTGTGCTGACTTACTTAGATGGCTTTGTTACCATTATTTTCTAAGCAATATATCATATCAGCTATTTAACAGAATTTGCTTTATATTAGCCACTGTAGAGCATAAACATGACCTAAAGAGGACATAAGTTGTGATACTTATGTGTATATGCTACAACATTTCCTTAAGGAGTATGAACATCTGGCACTACAGACTTCTGGTGTCCATGCAGGTTCCCAGACATGATTCCCATGTACACTGAGAACGGGCTATAATATCAATCCATCCCATGGACACTGAGAATGGGCTGTAATATAAATCCATCACTGCTGTTTCTATAGTATGTGGCCAAATCTGCAGTATCTGTGTAGTTTCTGTATGTTGTTGACTAAGACAACTCATATATAGAAGGGTGTGTGTGTGTGTGTGTGTGTGTGTGTGTGTGTGTGTGTGTGTGTGTGTGTGTCACAGGAATGAAATCAGAGGGAGCTGCAAGGTCATCGGGCATTTACAAAAGACTGAACAATGTCTGGGAGAAGAAAGACAAGATAGCAAAACCGGATCTGCTCTCTCTAGATAAACAGTCTCTCTCCCTCCTTCTAGTCCCCATTAAAGTGACTGACAGGCATCACCTGATCTTAAAGAGAGGAGATAGATAAGCAAGCAGGAAATAGGGCTGAGCAAGTGTTCCTAGAAGATTTCAGAACCTAGCTGTGTGGTTCCCGATTGCACAAATGTGAACGTAGGAAAGGTGTTGATAAAAAAGGTTAAAGTGGGAGGGTTTTGAAATCAAACTTGAATTTTTACTTATCCTATAAATTGGGATATATGATTTTGTTTTCCTTACAACACAAACATTAGGACAGAATGTAGGCCCTTGTGTTTGCTGGTCAAGCACTCAATCATTGTGCTTAATGCCCAAATCCTTAAATTGAGATTTTTAAAAGCATCCAGTATTCTGATTTTTGTACAAAGAACTATAAAGCTTTGTCCTGTTTTTATAATAAGAAATAAGTTGTGCAAGTATGGAAAGGAGTTCGTTCTTAAAATGCCCCCACCCTTCTTAATGTAGTCCTGGGACTCAGGGAGTATCAGGCATACTCAGTAAGTTCTACCCAAGAGCTTTAGCCTCAGCCCAAGTCATAGCATGTGTTGGACTAGATAGTCAGATGGAAGAGTACCTAGCAATTAATGTGTGAAAGACAGGAGCCCTTAGGAAGAACAGACCCCGAGTTACTGTTTCTTGGTGGCTTCTCCTGGAAAGGGGCACTTGCATTCTTTTCCAGGTTAATGTTTCTGCAGATTCAACCAGTAATTCACAGAATGGATCGATCCAGGGGAAAACTTCAGGCATCTTCTCTTGTGGCCATTTGTGCTGGCTGTGCTTGGAGAACAGTGGTCACTGCAGCAAACCTTTGTTTCTGTTTCTCCTAAGGAAAAATGAACCAAGAAGACGGAGGGAAGTTTATGAAGAGATGAAGAATGAAAGGGCTCCTTCTTGGTTGACTCCTCAGTCCATGGGAGAGGAGCAGGAGGCCAGGGAGGGCTTTAGTGGTGATCTAGAGGCAGTATGCATTCCTAAGAGAGATGCAGACCCAGTCAGTACCTGAGACTAAAGCTTAATCTCAACATCAGAACACACCTTTCTTTTAGAATTCTTTATGGCAAGAATAAGATGTATATAGTGAAAACCTTAGAATCCAGCTTGGAAAGAGGCCAGTCAAATTCCCTCAGGGACACAACACAAGAGGAAGAGCAAAAGGCAATTTGTGGTAGGGAAGACATTGAGAGAAGACCAGATGGGAATGCATTCACCACCCAAAACATTAGGCATGAGCAGAGAAACAAAGAGCCTGTGGTGTGCTGTGGGTAGCAATCAGAAGAGCTGAAACCCATCCCACCTCCTTTCTTTACTAAAATGAGGCATGTGTTACGTGTGTCACAATAGGAGAATCATCTTCATCTGGCACAATACAAAAGCATTTTTAGCATGTCTACTATGGTACATATGATTATTTTTTCACTTTCAATGAAACATTCTAAGACATATAGTGAGGCAGAAAGTAAACACATTTCCTTGATGAAAGGTCTTTGAAGTTCTAATGAGGAAAAAAATCTAGTAATATACACCATCAAGTCAGGAACCACAGCAGAGGCATAAACCTTGTAAAAGCAATCAAAGGGGAGTGCTGGAATGAAGTGCATATTACTGACATATCTTCAATGGTTTAATCAGATATTCCACAAGTTAATTTAAAAATAGATGAACTTGAAGACAAGTCAATGTAAATTATTCTATAGAAAAAAAAAGGAGAGAAAAGAAAACAAACTAGCAAGAAGCAACCTGTAAGTTCCTGGGTTGCATCAGTAGTCCTAAGAAATCTACAACTGGGATTCTAAAGAAATGGTAACAAGCAGACTTATATAATTATTGAAGAGATGATAGACACAGGCTTCACAAAACTAATAGCAAGCACCAAGCCGTATATCCCAGGAGCTCGGAGAATCATTACTGTCTATGGGTTGCTTCCACTCCTCCATCCATGGTAAAGCAAACAGTTGAAATGCAGACATGGAGAGAGAGTGCCCAGAGAGAACAGAAAGCAAGATCTTATGACTAATAGATAAGAGGCACTATTGTATCTAGTTATCATTAGAAGTTAGGCAAATAAGAGATATAAAAAATATGTATTTAAAGAACTAAAAGGAAAAGAAAGGAAGACAAACAGAGAAAAACTCTCCCAACAAAGAATGCTTCTAACTAGCGAAGACATCCTTCAACAGAAGTAAATAAATAAACAAAAACAGAGGGACCTCCTTGTCTGCAATCCTACTTTGCAAAAGGACTCTTTTTTTAAGTCAAACTTTTTGGGAGAGTGTCTGGAAGAAGACTATGATAAAGAGTAATAAATCTACCCAGGAAATAAAGATGAGAGGAAATCAAATCAAGACAGTTGTATTTTTTCTTATATAAATATCCTAAAGTATTGCTGTCTAAAGCAAAATAGTAACTCCCAGTGTTTATTGCATCTGTAAAAGCAGCAAAATCTTATTTAAAGATTATCTTAATTAGAAAGGCCTTAGTGGAAGTGTAACCACCAAGAACAATAAAAACAGATATAAATACTAAACCAATGCAGATAAAAATGTACCAGAAAAATCTTCTTCTCACAATAGATGGGAACTAACATATAGATTAGTAATGTGCACAGTGAAAGAATTTGGAGCACTAGGTCCTAAATGGAATGTGATTATCAAACTCCTCCCTTCAGTGGTCAGGAAGCTATGCAGAAGAGGAGGCAGAAAGATTTCATGAGCCAGAGGGGATGGATAACTCCAAGGAAACAGTGTTTTCCAGACACATCAGGACCAGTGCATATGTGAACTCAAAAGAGACTGTGATAGTATGTAGATGACTTGCATAGGTTTAAGCCAGAAGACTGGGTGTATTAATGAAACTTCAGGAGAGGCCCCTAACCCTGGAGTAGTTTGCCGACATAAAATGAACTCAATATTTGTAGAATTTTGTCTCATTTTGCTTTGTCTGGGCTTTTTTTTTTTATCTTGTTGATCTTTTATTTATATATTTTGGTTTCCATTTTTGTGTTTTTGTGAGATTTTGGACATGTGTTTTTTGTTTATATTCTGTTTTTTTTTCTTTTAGAGAGAGAAAGAGAGAGAAAGAAAGAAAGAAAGGGTATGGAGGTATGCAGGTAGGGATAACCTGGGAGTAATTAGGTTAATCAAAACCCTGATCAGAATTTTATATATATATATATATATATATATATATATATATATATATATATATATATATATATATATATATATATATAATTTTTCAATTAAAATTGCATGAAGAAAATATTAGTTGAATCAAGAAAAGTAAAAGAGGAAAAGAAATAGTATTTGAGATGAGAAGGATTCATTATTCAATAAGGTGACATTTTCTTTAACATTAATTACTTTTATTTTAAGTGTGTGGTATTTTGTCTGCATGTATAGACATGTCTGTCTGTACACCATGTGCATAGAGTACTCTCCAAGGCCAGAAGAGAGTATCTGATCACCTGGAACTGAAATTACAGAGTGTTGGGAGCCACCATCAGGTATTAAGTACTGAAAATGTTGGTCCTGCAGAAGATCACCAACAGCTCTTCACTGCTGAGCCATCTCTCCATCCCAAGATAGGGAATTTTTATTTTTTCATGTGATATATTTACACTGTGTTTGCCCTTTCCCCAACTCCCCTCGTATCCTCACCACCTGCCCACACCTTTGCCCTTTCTCTCTCTTCCTCCCTCTTTCTGTGTTGCTCCTCCCTCTCTCTCTCTCTCCCAAAAACCATAAAAGGCCCAAAAAAGGATCAAACAAAAGACCAATAAGATAAAAATGAAACATAAATAAAATGAAAGATAAAATTCACAGAAAAATGATGGATTTAGTTTTGTGTTTGCCAACTAGTCCTGGCACAAGGCCTTCTCAATACGCTGAGTGATGTGCCCAATGACACCACATTGGAGAAAACTGCAATCTTATGTAGATGTTTAAATTATAAAATTCTTTCAAGTTCCTCATTTCCCAGAAATGGATTTTGGTTCATAATATGCTAATTTTTGTGTTTCCCCTATTTAATGTGTCAATGTGTATTTTCTGCCCTGATCAAGTGAGATAACATCTAACAGCATATTTCTTTTATAATTAGAAGCAAGTATTCCCCTACATGTAGATTGTGTTACTTTAAATAAATTGCATTAAAAACTAGAGTTATAACTGAATATTATTTGGTTCAGTTATGGCATGATTGATGTCTGTATTCACACTGTTGTTTTTTATTATTCTCCTTTTTGTGTAATTTTGAAATGGTATGCTATTTAACTATTCTTGACATATTCATTCAGGGTTAAAATGGTGAATGTAATACACACACACACACACACACACACACACACACACACACACACACACATACACACACACCGATATGGAGACGTTTCAAGATAAAACCATGTAACTTATATTAACTTTTTTTTTCATGAGTCAAAGGATCCTATTTGTATTGAGGCAGAATTGAGGTATAATACCATAACAGTAATTTACCATCTTTTTTTTTCTGAACAAACATGGCTTTTCTGGTAGTTTGGGGACTAGTGCATTATAATGCCTCTCACAGACAATCTTTTTATCTGTAAGGAATAATATGACTAACAAAAAGTGTTGGTTTAGCTACCTGATACATTATGTCTATAAGAAATCCTAACACATTAGCTTTGGATACAGAACTTTAGCTATCTTATCTAGACTATACTAATTAATATCCTCCACTAAAGTGCTAACAGATTGCTGGTCACTTGGATTATTCTAGAAAAATCCAACATTGATAGCTCTCATATACAAATGTGTTTATTCTATTTTGCATCATTGAGATTTTTTTTTTCAAGAAAATTTAAAAATACTTATTATAAAAATGAAAAGTGAAGGTGTCAAGGGATAGGGACTGCGTACTACCTCTTTAAAAAATGCAAGCAAATGCATTTGTCTATAAAAGCAACATAAATTAAAGCATGTTAGAATTTTTTCTCTTCCTTCACTTCAACTCTCCCCCTCATATACTTCTTCCTCTCTTCTTCATATCCATGATCTGTTTTTTCATTAATTATTATTGCATTGATACATAAATATGTAAATGCATATACGCTCCTAATTATAACATGCTTAGTCCATACAATGTTTTCAGAAATGACCATTCTGCACTGGACACCCAGTTGCTGTGCTCTTTACTGGGGAGGAGCACCTCTCTCATTCCCAGCTTTCCCTAGTTGCTTAGAGTTCTTTGTATAATGTTGAACCCTTGCGCTTGCAGACATTGTTTTCCTTCCTCAGAAGTCGTGCTTTTGACCATGGAGCATAGAGTTAATTTTGGGTACAGAAAAAAATGTTTACAAAAACTGGGAATGATAGTTAGGGCAGGAGTGGGAATGTCCATGAAAGAGGAGGGTGCCCTACAGCCAGTCATTGCTTTTCCAGATTTCTCTTCCCATAATGCTTGGTATTAGAGCATTCAAACATAGCCAATTTTTCACTTGTTAAATACAGGCCTGGGGAGTTCTGAATGAAATGCATTTGGCACTGAGTTTATTTCCAGAAGAACAAGCAACCTGGGTAGTTTGTATAGTTCTGTTATGAGATACACAGCGCCTTAGATTAATTATATTTTCAACATAAGGACCTGTGGGCATGAATGTCTACATAGGCATAAATTTTAGAAATTAGTTTGGTGGAATCCAGCAAATATTTATTAAAACTCTACCATTTGCAAACTAAATGAAGTTAGTTAATTGGTTGATTGGTCCAAGGAAAGCACCCATAAGACTAATGATTTGATTAAATAGACTGGATCTTCTGGGGATATGGCATCAGTTTCATGTAGGAGAAAAACTAATATTCATCTTTCCCAAGGGCACACATTTCAGAGTGTGAGGAAACCTGAAAACTTGACTACATGTTGATGACTGTAGATTTGGACCCATTTGGAGCCAGAACTTCTGCTTAATTTCACCTAAAATTATCCCGAGAATCACATCACTTCTCCCTCCATTCTTATCCCATTTGCACAGTCCATCTTGTCTTTCCAGGGCCTTGTAGTCTGTCTGTCTGTACTGCTTGCTTCTATCTTTTACTACCTCCACTGTAATTCTTTTTATCAATAGATCCAAAAATATTACCTAAAATTTTAACTGAATTTACCTCATGCCCTTTCTTTGTTTAAATTACTGTGTTTCCTCTTTGTGGTATAGTTAAAATTTAAACACCAAACTTCAGTCCTTTTTCAGTTCTTATTTGTCACCCATTTATTTTACATCTTCATATATTTGTGTTTCTTGGTCACAGCACTTAAAGCACACTGGCCTTCCTTTGTTTTCTTAATTATTTTCTGTGTCCATAATTTTCCGGAGAAAGAATCAGTGAAATAATCCTCATGTGGTTCTAAAGGCAGTTGTCTTAGTTACTGTTTTATTGGTGTGAAGAGACACCATGACCGTGGCAACTTATCAAGTAAGCATTTAATTGGGGGCTTGCTTACAGTTTCAGGGAGTTAATAGCAGGCCAATAGGCAAGGTGCTGTAGCAGTAACTGAGAGTTTTATATCCTGATCTTCAGGCAGCAGGAGAACAGTGAAGAGCTGGGTAAGAGTGAGACAATGAAAGACAAGTGGGAGGTTGAGCCTGGCTGGGCTTCTGAAACCTAAAAGTTTCAAAACAGTGACACTCACTAACAAGGCCACATCTCCTAATCCTTTACAAATAGTTCCTTTAGCTGGGGATCAACATTCAAAGGTGTGAGCCTAAGGGAGCCATTCTCATTCAAACAACCACAGGGGTTCAGTCTGAACAGCTACTTCTGGAAACACGGAGCTCTGATAGAGCTAGCAAGAAGAAGCAAAGAGGCAGAACAACTGCCTCCTTTTTCACCTCACTCCTGCTCCTGATCTTGTGAGGAAGGACTTCTGTATCATGAGTTGTGCTGAAAGACCTCCTCTTTACTCATATCATCTCTTCAATGGGCTCTGTGGGCCTAGAGTTAGCAGCAGTTTTCTGCTACCAGTTTCTGCATTTTCCTCCTGCCCAATTTGTAAATTTTACTCCTTGGGTAACATGTTTCTCCTTTTTAAATTTATATATATTCTAAATAAATCATATATGTGTGTGATTTATTTAGAATATAGTATACTAAATTTAAATATATATTATACTATTACTATGGTATAACAAAAGGGGGTTATTTTAAGGGGCATTATCAATGTTTTATGTATTCTTTATGGTGCATTTCCTGATACAAAGTTTTGGGGTTCATTGCTTTCAATTGCTGAGTCTTCTCAGAACATAGAATGAACAACCACTCTCTAGAGAAATCAGTGATCGAATATTCTTGGTTTGTTTTCTATTCTGTATTTTGAGAGCAGTGTCCCATATTTGCCAGGTTTTGTAAAATTAAGATGCTTTGAAATGCCTCACTCAGAGATGGTTCCTGACATAGGCTTCCAAAACAAGAGACTACTACTAAAGGGAATTACATTAGCTTTCACGGACTAATGCAAAAGCAGAGCAGAAATGAGATGGCTTAAAACAAAGCAAGCTAAAATAAAACACTGTAAAAGTGAAGGTATTATCCAGGGCCCAGCCCTCCTTTCTTTACAGACCCTGGGGGAGGACTTTTCATTGCCTTCCTTCATTATGGCAGCATGACTTCAGTCTTGTTTTGATACAAGGCTGGCTCCCATTGTGTTTGTGCTCAAATTCCATCTTCTTAAAATAACACCAACTGTAGTAGATAAAACCTCACCTTAAAGACCTTCATTTAATCAGATTTCTTTTTCGACAACCTTACTTCCAAAGGAAGCTACATTTACAGATATTGAAGGTAAGATTTCCATTTAGTATTATGTGGGGAGAGAGATGTCTACCTAAAAGAAGAATGCAAACCTTACGAATTTTTCCCTCTCTCTCCTTTTTCTCCTTATAATCTTATTGTTTCTCTAACATTAAAAGATCTATGTATTCATATTTTATTGTGTGTTTATGAATGTTTTGCCTGGGTGTATGTTTGTGCACCATGTGTGTGAGTCTTTTGCTGGGGGAGGTGAGAGTAAGGCATTAGATCCCCTGGCACTGAGTTGTAGGTGCTGATGAACCAAGTGTGGAGATTGGAAACCACAAGATCAAGTGCTCATAACTGCTGAGTCGTCTGTCCAGTCCCTTGTTTCTCTAACTTTTAGAAGTTCTTACTCTGTATAGGGAGGCCCAGTTAGGCTTTTGATGTAAGTTCCTGTAGGTCCTTGTCCATCATGGAACTCACTGATATTCCTTCCTGAAAATAAGGGATAGAGGACAAATACCAAGTTTTCATCTGCATCAGTCAATATATCCAGTCTTCTTTTGTGAAAACCAACCACACTGTTCACACTGCTCACCCTAACCCTGGTTGTTTCCAAGAGACTACACTAACTAAACTCTTCAGAAGGACTGAAAAGTAGATGCTGCATTTCAATGTCTGTCGAGGCACAGCCTACCTATTAAATTCCTTAGTGAGTCAGCATTCCACAATGTAAAATCAGAGTCAATATCAAAAAGACAATATTTTATTGGCTTCCTGGGATCCTGACCTCAAATTCCCTTCTAACATTTTCTAACCTGAAGGGAATTCATTTAATGTCTCTGAACATAGGCTCGTTCATGGTTTTAAGATCTATTATTTACTGCGCTGGTTAGTATGCTTTTATCTCTTATTTATGACCAGGTATGTTTTAATTGGAAATAGGTTGGAAGTCATCCAAGCTAGGTGGGTACTGTGGTCCCTGTTGTAAATTGATCTTACAAACATCTGCTTGTTGTGTGAAGTTATGCAAAAATCATCCTTGAGCTGTTGCTTTTTTTCCCCCCGACTTTCCTTTTATTTTTTTAAACTTTTGAAGTGAGGTGAAAGTTCCCAATTAAATCAAAAAAGCATAAATAAATTTCTGAATTTTAAAGAGGTAGAACCATCTTTGTTTAAAGCATAATTCTCTTGACTAAGTTATAATTAATTATTTTCATGTATTATGAGAGTTCTTATTATTTTCACCTTCCTTATATTTGATTGAAAGGATATTAACATTTAAGAAATCAAAAAGAAGTGAAATCCTGTAATATGAAAGTGAGTACACAGACAGATGCTAAACCTTTGGGGGTGAGGGTTGTCCCATAAGTAATTTGACTACCCATGGTCTGCAGTTTAGGTTTTTCAAAGATATTGAGGGTGACTTTTCCTGCAGTCTGTGAGGGTGACATGGGCCAGCTACCTTCTCTTTAAGGTATTTTTGGAACACTGAATCAGTATTTTGAGCTGAAAGGTCTATGTCAGGTTAAGCCAATAAGGCTCATGGGTACTTTCCTGTTCTTCATTGTACACATGTGGGTGACTACAAGTGCTTATTTTATTTTCTGAACAGGATAAGTTGAGAGAATCTGAATTTCAGTGTTGAAACAGTCACTTTTGCATACATATTCCAGTCTCAATTACATGCGCTAACAGAGAGGAACAGTTGCATGATTGAGTCAGAGAAAGAGATTAGTCACAATTGTCTTCTGATTCTATCTTTTCACTTTGAAGCAGCACAGATGAGAAACTTCCTTCCTCATTCTGTCTTGCTTGGTTATTCAAAAGGTTGTGTTGGTTCATTTTGAGACATGAGGCAGCCTCGAAGATCTCACCCAGGCAACCTCGAAGATCTCACCAAGGCAGCTCAGGTTAGAGGTTTGTCATTACAAAAGAAATAAGCATGTAACACAAACACAAAATATTAATGTATTAAAAGTGTCCTTTTTTATGATTATGTTTTGAAATAGTAGAAAAAGTGGCCATTATAGACAATTTTTATTCTCAATTTTTCTTGTCTATCCTCAGAGTTTTCCCTTCATTCCTGAAATGAAAATCCCTCATTGAAAGGTGGGCAGGAGGGCTGACTGAAGCTGACCAGTCTGACTAACAGTTATTGTAGACATACAGGAAGTGACTGCGATCTTATGTCTATCTCCTGATATAAGAGGAGAGAGTGGAATGCTTACTGGATATCCACTAATGAGTGTTCTGACTTAAATAGTTATTGGCTTTATCAATTAAAAAGTGTTTCAGAAACTTAAGAAAAAAGAAAATGCCACATTACTGGAAAGCACAGTTGTACCAGCATGGCTAGGATACAGACAAGTACACACATCTGAGACATCTGCTTCTAGTAGTAAGACACCTCTGAAGCTCAGCATTCAGAAACCATATCGACATCCAGGGGGACATCAATAAAGTCCTACTGTCCATACTGGAAGGACAAGAATGGGAGTTCTTGTTAGTAGCACTTCTGTTGCATATCCGCCACTAATCTAGGTCACTTACATACATTCCCGTGCATTAATCAGCAGAACTGAGTTACGGAGTAGAAACCACTTTCTTCCTCTTTGCCAATGAGGACATATAGGCATACTTTTACTAGCTTCCTTCTGGCAGACAGTCAGACGTATCCCTTGACCATGTGTTCTTCCTTATAGTATCAGGATTCCTCCTAAAACATTACTTCTTCAATACATTTTGTTCCAAAATAGAAAAAAGCTTTGAGATAAGAGAATGAAATCCTGACAGGTAGACTTTTAGTGTTCTCTGAGAAAAGTGTTAATGATTTTGACTTGTTAGATGCGAATAGCATCTTATAATACAGTCATTTCTACCCTACACTTCGGTGCAGGAACTGAATTCCCACAAGAATAGCAAAATGTAATGAACTCTGATACTGGAAAAAAGCACTTTTTAACTTATCTTGTTTTACCTTAATTTTCCTGACTTTTATTTTTCAAATTAAATATATAATTATGTTGTTTTCCACTTTTCCTTCCATCTTTCTGATGAACTAAATACAAGTGTTACAATCCATATAATATTTCTTTTTGTCTGTGAGTTTAGGACTGACTGCTGACTACTTGCTATTAGATAACCAATTTGTAGCCTCTTACCAAGGTAGAATTCCCAGGGAGGGAAGCAACTAACATCCCAATTGAGCTATAATGCCTCTGAACTAAATCAATTACCATAAGGCATGATAGTCCTAAAGGTATCAAACCACGTGGTTAAACATAGATAAGAATTATGGGTTAATTTAAGTGTAAGAGCTAGTTAGTAATAAGCCTGAGCTAATGGCCAAGCAGTTATAATTTTTCAAAAAAGAGTAAATAATGACATGCATACCTTGGTGGTAATTAAAAGCTCTCTAAAAAGACCTACTCAACAAGAGGGAAACAACGCCTGGTACTGAAAACCTAGCCTGCTTCCTGAAGCTGGTAAAAATCATGAATCTTAGAGTAGATCCTACAAATCCAGAATCATTAAACCACCATAATTCCTAACCACATTCTAAATGTTTATCCTTATATTATATATACATATATATATATATACAAATATGTATAAGTTTCATTCTTCAACAATGAAATATGTAATTAATTGTAGTTGCTTTTGTTATGTTGAATAAGGCAGAAGTCACTTATACCAAGTTAACAAAAAATTAATTAAAATTATTTATTTCTCCATACACTGATTTTGGTAAAAGATGGTTATGTTGCATTAAACATTATGAAAATGAATGGATTTAGGTATCTTTTGTTTATTCAAGAAAATAGGAAGTAAGATGAAACAATAGTAATTATAAAGTAGCACTGAGACTAAAGTATAGTCTGACATGATCAGGAAAAGAACTTGCTGTAGGAAAAATGAAATCTGCAGAGCTCTTTCCTTTAAGGGAAGATGTAGAAGAAGATTGATAAAGTTTGTTGGCTTACTTATAGTCAAGTTGTCGTTGTGAATGCTGGAACACCATGAGAAAACAAGTCCCCGGATCCCACAGAACTCAGCAATAGTACTCTTCAAAAATTCAGTCCCAGTACCTAGGACTGGAGAAGATGTAATAAGATGTCTTCAATGCAACACCAACTTGCCTTTTCACATTAAAAAGAAATTTAATAGAAGATTTATTTTTAAACCAAGAGTGTGGTGACTCTCCAAATGAGAACAATTCATTCACAGCAGGATTTGTTCTAATTACCTCCCAGTACCTCCAAGAAGGAGCTCAAGTTTTGTCTATTTCTCTCATAAAACCATATCCAATAGCACATCTTGGTATGTGATTTTAAATAAACCCAGTATTTTAGACACTACTCCCCACAAAATCCATTACGACAATGTGAACAAGGTTACCCCCTCCCATTCCCTTCTTGTTCCAGGAAAATCGTAGTATTAGAAACCCTCCCTGCCCCTAACACTGAGACATCTTTCCTCCTTTTGGAATGCTGCCAGTCCATTCCAAAGCCCTCTTTCAGCCAAGGGAAGACAACAAAAGATTCTAGAAAATCAAGAAGAAAGTGAGAATGCTTCTGAAACTCCCATATCATTGGATGTTTGCCAATCACAGTGTCTCAGTGTTTTCCCTGTAAAATTTACTCTGACAAAAACGTACTCTCCTTTGTAACACCTCTGGATCCCTGTGCAATAAGAGAGGCTAACAGCAGGCTCCCTGGTAGGTACATTTGTAAATAAGCAGCCTCTATAGGGTTGCCTCTAAGGAATGTTCCTTTTGCTGTTATTTTAAAAGACAGTGGGGTCCTGCCATCTCTTCCTTTGGCTGCAGTCTGGACCCTGAGTCTGAGCAGAATTGGTATCTGTCAGAATCCCAGAAAACAACTGCTAAACTGGTGAGTGGCCATTGCTCACATTTCGTTTGCTTTTTTTGTTTGTTTGGGCTTTTTGGTTTGTTTTGTTGAGAAAGGGTTTCCCTAGGTAGTGAAGGCTGCTCTTTAAGCTAGTGTCCCCCTGACTTGACTTCCTAAGGGCTTTGATGGGAACCAATGTGCCCATATGCACACACTAGATTTTGTTTATCCAAGAGTTTTCGTGCTGTCTTATACCATTTGATTTCCTGAGTACTAAATTTGTTGGGATTTCTCTTTGGATTTCATCATTTCTCTGTCTCTGATGAGTCTCCTTTGCTTACTGTGTCTTTAAATGAGTCTTAGTAACAAAGAACAGAACCTCCTTGTCTCATTGTCTTGTGTCAGTCTGCATGCACCTCAGACATTGTGGTTGTGGTCTGCTCCCAACTTATTTCCTCTGAAGCCAAATGCTACTTTGATGTCAGAAACAAACAAACCAAATAAAAATCAACAATTGGTTGAGAATCCCCTCAGAAGATTATTCATTCTGTGAGCTTTCTCTTAGCCCTAAGCCACAGACAACACCTGAGTTTTCATATGTGGAGTAGGTTAGGGTGGATACAGACCATGAGACTTGTGCTAAGTAATGATGGGCTCTTGGGTCTGGGGCTTGAGACACACAAGCTTCATTGCCCACTGACTGAGAGGAGCTCTCCATGGATTTTCCTAATTCATTCTCCTTATTTCTTTCTATGCTCTCATTACTATTGACTCCTCCCTTAGGTCACCAGTGTTGAATAGACAGTTGTAGCTGGAGGGCTTCTCTCCAGGTTCCCCAAGCCCCGCAGTCCCACAATCCAGTTACAAAATAATCACTCAGACCCTTATATCACTTATAAACTGTATGGCCGTGGCAGGCTTCCCGCCAACTGCTCTTTCATCTCAAACTAACCCATTTCTATAAATCCATACCCTGCCACGTGGCTGGTGGCTTACCGGCATCCTCACAGGCTGCCTCTCCTCGCGGTGGCTGTAGTGTCTCCCCTCCTTCTTCCTGTTTCCCCAATTCTCCTCTCTCTTTGTCCCGCCTATACTTCCTGCCTGGTCACGGGCCATCAGTGTTTTATTTATATAGAACGATATCCACAGCAGACAGTGCAGTAGCAGGGTCCTTGGGACCCCCAGGGGAATATTTAATTTCTCAGCAATTACTTAAGCAGTTGTGACGTTGGGACAAACTGGATAAAACTGTTCATAATCAATATGTGAATATTTGTTTTACTATATTGAGGCTTTTATATGCAATTCTGATCATAATTAGATTCTGTCAATTCCTTTGTGAATCCATTCATAGTATAAATCTGGAATTTTTTATATAATTGAAACTCAATTTTCGGATCAATCAACAGCCATTATTATGGATTTTCCTAAGTCTAGACAGGAAAATATGTAGTGAACAAGATAGGTATCATATCCCCTTTAGTACCTATAAACATGACATATCAAAATTTGACAACTTTTGCCGGGCGGTGGTGGCACACGCCTTTAATCCCAGCACTCGGGAGGCAGAGCGGATCTCTGTGAGTTCGAGGCCAGCCTGGGCTAACAAGTGAGTTCCAGGAAAGGCGCAAAGCTATGCAGAGAAACCCTGTCTCGAAAAAACAAAAAAAAACAAAAATAAAAAAATAAAATAAAATAAAAAATAAAAAAAAAATTGACAACTTTTATGAAAAAAAGTCCATATATTAATCATGGTGGATTTATGGATTAGTTTAATCATTTCCTTGCCAGAAAGCTACAGTCCCCCCGCATTGTTGAAAACTGCATCAATTTATAATTCCAAATTTTGGCATTCAAATGCTGTATCAAATGAGAAGTTGATCCCTTCCTTCTTCTAAACATTCCTAAACAGCCTCTTCATGATCTTCAAACAGGAAATTTTATTTGGAAGATTCATTGAGTAAAATTTCCCTTTAACATGAAAACATGAGCCTTGAAGATACTAACCTGAAGACAGCTATCAGCTACAGGGTTCATCAACTGTGTTATCATAGGAGATAGCTACTACAGAAGAACTGTCTTCATGGACTGTGAATTAGATTATCATTCAACGAGATAGCACATGGGAACAAAGATGGGAACTTCTAAAAGTAAACACAAGATAATATCTAGGAGATTCAGTGAGAAAAGCACAATCAATGTCATCAACCAGAGTCAAAGTCAGTCTCTTGGTTCTAATCAAGACCAACAGAGAGAATGTAGGACTCTATATTGTGGGGCAAATCCGAAAAGGATCACTTTGATAGTTTTACCAATGAGAATGCCCCATTAATCTTTGCTTAGTATAGGAAATGGCTGATCAGAAAGAACTGCTCACCTTGACATTGACCATCTTTCTGCTTTGACACACACTTGAACTATTTGTCCATACATAACAAAATTCCTGAGTAAGTTTCTCTGAACACATTTGCCCAAATTGTTCTTCAGTGTTGCATGTTCCTGTAAGTTTCCTTCTTGCAGAGAAACCAAAAGAGAACATTTTAGTGGGACTGCTCAGTAGACTATTCTCCTTCTGAAACTTTCTACTGAAGTGGCATTTCCAGGTGCAAACCAGGATTTTCCCCCTAGGATTTTTACATTAGAGATGAAAGCATTTGAATAAAAAGATTTTGTTTCACCAGGTGCTACAACAATATAGAATGAGGACAGGGTGGTACCTAACAGTTTCTTTATGGTTCACTTCCAAAGATTGAGCTACAGAGCACATTCTAGAGAGTGGAAGACACACCCGATGGAGCCCCACTTACATCATCTTTCCTCTTTCTTCACAAAGTAGCTTATCCATCTTCAAGATTAGTATTTTATAACTTTCAGGAACACTTTAAGGTTCTTTTTTGGCCAATGTTATTAGATATGTGATATGATGCATAGTAGCAATGTTTTAGTTTGCTAGTTGGGAGACTTCAAGGGTATTTAAAGAAGATTTTACAAATTAAGATTAATTCCTGACAGAATATATGCAGTCACATACACATACACACTTCCACATTTTCACATACACACAAACATATATGCATGTTTGTACTCTCACACACAAATACACATATACACATACAAATATTCACACAGATACACAAACACACACATCCTCATAAACATACATAGGCTCACAAGAAGCATTCACACACAACACACATACACAAACATTCATATAAACAGACACACACAAATATGAACACACATGCATAAATGCACACACACACACACACACACACACACACACACACACACACACACATAGCCAGTCACCCTCTTGTGATGGAAACAAGCCCATAAAACAGTTGGAGTGCTACTGTTCTATTACCCATTTGACAAAATGATGACAATAAAACTATTGTTTAATAAACACCAGTGTGTTTCCCTTCCTCTGATAGTTTGTTACCATAACTGGTGTTGTTATATTTGATAAACAAACTGTGGAGCATTTGTTTAATGATGCAAAGTTGTGTTGCATTCTTTTATGTTGCATTTATTCAATTCTGTGATGCTGTGTTACTTTGCCTGTCTAAAACATCTAATTGCCCTAATAAAGAGCTGAACAGCCAATAGATAGGCAGGAGAAAGGATAAGCAGGGCTGGAAGGCAGAGGAAATACAGAGAAGAAGAAATCTGGGAGGGGACCACCCAGCTGCACAGCAAGATACAGAGTAAGAAGTACAGAAAGGTATTCAGAAATAGAGAAAGGTAAAAGCCCAGAAGCAAAAGGTAGACAGGATAATATAAGTTACAAAAAGGTTGCATCAAAACAAGCCAAGCTAAGGCAAGGCATTTGTAAGAAAAATAAAACTTCATGTATTTATTTGGGAGCTGGATGGTAGACTTCCCAAAGAGCAAAGACTGAAAGAAACAACAATACACTTGGCTGGATGTAAAATCTAACAATGATAAGGCTTCTAGTAGCCTTTGTCATTATGGCTTTGACAGGAAGACCCATGTCACCGTTCTCTGGTGCAAGACATTATTAATCTTCTTTGAATATATTTGTAGTTTAAATACTTTCTTTTTTGTTAAAAAAATAAGTCAAAAGAAAATGAAGTTGCATGTATACATGTATTACATTTTTAATTTTTTAATGCTTTTATTATTTTAGTCACTTCATCTCTATTTTCCTCTCTTATCTACCACCTAAATCCTCCAGAATGTTTTTTTTTTCAACCATCTTGTCCTAGGTTCTGGTCTTCTTTGTATGTATGTGTCTGTCTCACTGTGTTCAATTCGAGTTTATTGTCCTAATGTGGATGGAGGTTTCTTTTCTAATTGTCTGCTGAACTCTAATAAAACAGATTTTTAGTCATTGTGGTAATTTTAATTGTCATTTTGACACGATCACCTGGGTAGAGAGTCTAAATGAGAGACTGTCATGATCAGGTCATTCTATGAGCATGTCTGTAGGGGATTGTCTAGACTCCATGAATTGATGTGGGAAGAAGCCCTGAAAGAGGGCACCTTCCATTAGAAAGTGAGCCTCACAGTAAGCATGCACGAATTTGTGTCTCTGTCCTCCACTATGGATGTTATGTGACTAGCTGTTTAAATGATTACCACCTTGACTTTCCTGCTATGATGGTCCATAACTTGGAATTATGAGCTGAAATAAACCCTTTTCCCTTAAGTTGCTTTCTTTCAAGGTTTTGTATTACAACTACAGAAAGTAAACCAGGACAGTCATGAAAAGACCCTGACTAGAAAAAGTCACATTGCTTTTAGAATAACATGGAATGACACATGGAAAAATATATTCCCTGAAACAAATGTTCAGTGAAGCGTAGTTCTGTCTCTTCTAGGATTCTTTGAAGGGTGCAATATAATATTTGTCCCTGTAAAACAGCTCTTACATTGTAAAAAAGGCAGGTGTATGCTTTATAGTTGTTCAGTTGATAGCTAATATATTGGCTTTTTATGATGAGGGGGAAGAATAATAAATGTAATGGTGAGGGGAATTTGAGGGAAAGATGAGCACCTTGGAGAGGAGCTGGTAGGGTACTGGGGATTTTGCTCATTTGATAGAATGTTTGCTCAACATGTATGAAGCCCTTGGTTTCCTCTTCAGAAGCCCATTAAAAACTGGATATTGGGTCACATCTGTAATCCTAGCACTTGAAGGATGGAAGCGGGAAGATAAGAAGTTCAAAGTCACCCTAGACTACTCAATGACAGGAGGCTGACTAAAGCTACCCTGCCTCAAAAAAGAAAAGACAAAAAGGAATCCTGAACTGTTGGAAGCAAAGGTCTGATGTCCTATGAGAGATCTCATGTGAAGGGGAATTTTCCCATAGCAGAGCATCAGAGAGAGAACAGAATGCAAGCCAGCCTCTGTAAGACAGATAGATACACAGTGCAAAGATCCCTAGAATATTCCATGAGAAAAAGGACAGCCCTACATCTGACTATTCCTTTAACCAAAGGCTTGTTTCACTGGTATGGAATAGCTGAAGTTTAACTAGATTGTGGGTTTCAGAAAGTTTGTCTGTAAATAACACCAACGTCTCCCTTTGCCCCACTGGTTATATCTGAGCTCTGTTTTCATGTGAGCATGACATTCTCAAATCGAGGATTTTACTTTGGCTGTGAATTATCTCGCCATGGTTCACATCTCCGCCTTCTTTACTAAGTCGATAAAATTATAAGGTTATTAATTCATGTTCCCTTCTAGCCTTATAAAGTTCTACATGCAAGCTCATTGTCCAAACACATAAAGTGTCTTAAATCCTCCACGTTACACACTGCAGTGGGTTTTAAACAGCCAGTGGGAAGGTTTGTGGAGGAGGAAGGATGCTTTTATAGCCTTACTGATTTAGTTGAAACTGGAAACACCAAAGGCTTTGAAATGCTACAAACTTTCCTGAAAGAGAAAGCATTACCACTCTGGTCCTCACTTCCTACCCAAGACATTCATAAAGTATAATTCCTAGGGTGTAATCATGATCCCCTGAGGAACTTGGAGAATCATGAAACATTTTGTTTTTGCTGCAACAAACCAGCATTCTATCTTTCATTTCTAAGGCTTCCCCATACTCACACATTTCTAACAATGCTGGAATTCTAAGTATTCTTTTATATATTTTCAATACCCCTTTAAAAAGTATAATGTAATTATTCATTACTTGCCATACTAAAGATTTTAAAACATATTTGTTGCACATGAGTAGAGTGCTATGTAAGATTAATATGTATAAGATATTGCTATTTGCCCACTCTATGCACAGGAAAATACATGTAAATCTCTTTAGCTTCTGGTTATTCAAAGAGTAGGACCCATCTGTCTGTTCAGGGACCAAAAATCTGCCTCAAAGTTTTCATCCCTGCCCCTGCCTCTGAATACCCTGGCTTGGCCAAAGTGGCACTGACAATATGATTAGATGCAATACATGAAACCCACTGAGAGAAGTGCCCTTTAATTCTCCTACTCCTTGTAAATATGAAGGTTATTCTTGGATCTACCTTCCCAGAAAAGTTAAGTAACCACTGTGACAAGGTGGATATTCAAATGCAGGTGTTTATGTTTTCTTCCTTAGCGGCTGGAGAAGAAGAGCACAGAGGAAAATGAATAGGTCAGTCTGTTAGGCTGCTGTTGAGCTTCCTCATATTCTGCAGCAATGTTCCTAAAAGCTCTTTTCTGAGAAGCCTTTTCATAATCGATTAGTCGCACTGTGTGTCTGTCTGTTGGTTTGCATGTTTGTTTGTCTCTATGTGTGTCTCCCTGTGTTCGTCTGTGTGTGTGTGTGTCTCTATGTGGTATTTGTATTTGTGTCTTTCTGTGTATGTATGTATGTATGTATGTATGTATGTTTGCATACCTGTACTTACCTGTCTCTCAAAATGTGACCCCATTCTTCACTGAATGTTTCTATGTATGCCCCTACAACCACCAACACCTCTTCCCTTAATTAATAAAACAATTACATATTTTCCTAGCTCGAATCCCAGACCTGAGCCTCTCTCTCTCTCTCTCTCTCTCTCTCTCTCTCTCTCTCTCTCTCTCTCTCTCTCTCTCTCTCTCTCTCTCTCTCCCTCCCTCCCTCCTCCCTCCCTCTTATGTCATGGCTCACCATTATTGATCAGCTCCTGAGCAAACACAGTGTTTTTCTTACTGGTTTCTTTAATCTGGTAGTTACTGTTCTCACCTTGGTAGCTAGAGCAATCATTTTAAAATATACATAAAATAATCTTACTGGCCTCGCTAGAAACTGACATTGTCTATCATGACACTTTGTACTAAAGCTGAATGTTGAGTGACTGTCCAGAGTCTCCACTTTCCACTCACCATATCTTCTTATTCTGAGTACCAATCACTGACTGTTCACACCAACTTCCCCGGTGATTGAACAGTTAAATCAGGAGTCAGTGTGTATTGCTACTCTTGCTTTGACTTTTGTTAGTGAAATTATACACAAAATCATGACATTATTTATTCTTTTTCTCTATCCTTGCCTCCACAGAATTGTCTTCATTCTATTGAAGATTCTCCAAACAGTTCAGCAAGAAGAATCCTTTCATGAGGAGGAAATAAATCACTGTCATCTGTTTCTGGTTCATTGATTTTATTGCTCAAAGTATCTTAGTCCTAAGTGTGGACAATGCCAACTATCTGTCCTCAATATGAGAAAAGTTAAGTCAGAAAATGACATCCTTGCTTTTGCACAATTAAGAACTTTCCAACATAGAATATATGCTTTCTGCATAATTATCTTTATTCTGTTTACTGACTGGGGGGACAGTTGAATTCATATCCAAAATACAGTCTGGTAAATATACTGGAAAACTTTGACCAAGTCAGAAGTTCTTATCCAGCTTAGTCTAATTGTGTGGTGTTTTCACTCATAAATAGCACAAGTGTCTTGGGATACTGCACTATGGGAATAATAAAAGACCTTGGTAAGCGTGTTATAGCACTGCTCCAGACCTGCTCAGATAGCTTGGTCATCATGCCACCCCTCTTACTATCTGAATGAAGGATGTATTCCTGCTGGTGTGAAGCACCACAAATGGGGACCTTATTCTCCCAGTTCTCTATTAAGTGGGCTGATTCACTCACACTTAGAGGAACCACAACTATGGTGCCCTGTGCTGATCATGTGATAGAGGGAACTGAGTGAAATACCTACTCACAATAATTTGTATGTCAGTTACATACTCTGAGGTTCTAACACTGTGAAACGTTATGTCTTTACTTTCCAATATAAACATCATTCCTTTGTTTCTTTTTTTGCAAGGTAATGCCAGTGTAGGATTGAACCTCACCAGACACTTTTGACAAACCTAAACCCTCAGCATCTGTGAGGTCCAGGCTGAGAATTGTGCCCAAAGTAGAAGGGGGCATCTCCAACTTTTCACTGTTAACATTCCTCAGCACAAGTTTAGGGAGTTTCATTTTAGTGTAGTTGCTAAGTGTCCCTTAAATAGAGTCCATATTATAAGATATTAAAATGTTTCCTCTTGAGAACCTGGGCAATCCTTTAAAAAGAGAGTTAACATTTCAAAGTAGGTTTTAGAAACTACTTCACCTTTTACTTTCTTGCGATAACTTTAAAGTCTCAGAAATTTTAGGTTGCTCCTGTTTATTTAATTATGGAAGAGTTTCCTTTGACGGGTGTGGGGATATATATTCTAGAAACCAGCAGCAGCAATTACCTGTTTGGTTTTAATCGTTTCTTCTCTCCTAGCTTGCCCAGAGGAGAAGCAACCTTCCAGAAAGTCTTGAAGGTTTCTGTCAATCAAGAAGCTAAAGGCTGTCTACTGCCAGCACAGCCCGTGAATATTCCCTCTGCCATCTGGTCAGGGCCTTCACTTCAGGTTGCTCTGAGGTCTTGTAGGTTCAAGAGGACACTTACTTACCAGTCCCCTCCCTACAATCACAATGAAAATGCATAATGTATGGTAATGGTCAGACTGGTAAGAACTAAAGTAAATGGTGTGACATAAAAAGTTTCAAACAGGTTTAATAATTCTGTGATTTGTTATACAAAGTCAATTTTTTTCCACTTGCAGAGCAAAGCTGCCCGGTGGGTTTACTGGCTCACTCATTATTAGGTATATATCACTTTTATTGTTTTACATTTTTATAGTTTATTAAAAAAAGACATTATTCATGAATAAAACATATTGGCTTCAGGCTGCCATACAGAGAGTTGGTCAGAGAGATTATCCCATTCCTGTTTTAAAGCAATAATCAAACACAAAAGTGGAATCAGCATACAGTCAAATGGCTTAGCAGTGTGTGTGGTGTAGGACCTCTCCTGAGACTCCTTCCTTTGTGTATCTACTCTCTAGATAGACTCTTCCTAATGGTAGCTCTCTCTCTTTCTTGGAAGTCTTCCTGTGATCTTCCTCACTCTGGTCCATATTTGATTATTCTGTCTTATTTACATGTATTTACATGAGATGACAGTGCCTTACCAAGACACATGTCATTACTCAGGAGTTTCTGACTGACACCCAGATGGTCACAGTTCATGTTTACATGGTTTCATTCACTCCTCCATTTGGAGTATCCCTCATTACATATAATCAACAGTTAATTAAAACATACCAGTAACATTTTCATGAATTTGTTTATTGCTTTGGATGGCATACATGTACTAGAGCTATTCCAGGGAAGAATGATGTTGCTACCAAGAGAAAGTCCCAGATGGGGGTGGTGGTACATACCTGGAATCCTAGCATTTGGGAAGTAGAGACAGTCTAACTGTGAGTTCCAAACTAGCTTGAGTTACTTAGTGTAGCCTCGTCTCAGTACCTACCCTCAGCCCTCAAAGAAGTCCTAAATAAGATTTAAGGGCCAGGGTCCCTGTGACAAGAAGGAGTGCAATGTATGGCTACATCATTTTTCAGTTGTGTGTCACAAAACAGGAACAAGATAGGGAAGGAAAATCCCTGGGGCCCCACATACTCTTTTTCAAATTTAATGATTGTCAAAAGTATTTTCTGTGTACCTCTGACTTTAATTATTTTAACTTTTCATATTGTTAATTACTATTTTTAACTTGTCTTAATGATTAAAGAACTAAACAAAATAACAAACTTATTCAAAACCGGAGGGGAATTACATTGACACAGGACCAAAACCTAGTTCATTGCTTCATCTCATTTTGTCATTTTAAAGTAATTATGTTACTTTTGATAAGTATTTCACCTGATTGTCTACATATTATTAGGAATAAGGCAACCCATGGAACATTAGGTAGATTAGTAATTAAACAACTGTCTCTAAGACTGCAGGATATATTCTCTGTAAGAGGAAAGGATTGCATTGGCCAGATAGTCACGGTTTCTTATAAGTCACCAAAATTATTCTATTTCTCTATAGATCGCATGCTCAAAGGGACCCCAGTGTAATTTAAGTCTGTGTGCCCGGGGCAACAGAATCCTCTTTTATTTTGCTTAGTTTCTATTTCAAGATGGAACATGTCCATCAACCAGTCACTCGGAGAGTATTTGATTCAGTCAGTAATTGTTATCATTGGATTCCTATGTAGGATTTTACCTTAATGATGTACATATCCAGTCTGTACTGCCTCATACATGATGTAAAAATCTAATCATTAAAAAGTTCTATTTTAGCATCATACCTGGAAGCTCAAAGCTGTGAGTACCTGCAGAACCCAAGCTAGATTCTGTTACCAATGAGGTGAGGGAAAAGTCCCTGTTATTCTAGATAATATCCAACCCACTAGATGTCTGCATTGTATAATTTATTGAATCTTGAGGGTCAGTCTCCCCTAAGAGCTCACAAGAAGAGGGCATTTTCACAGAGCATGACATAGAGGCCCCAGAATATGTTAGCTTCCTTCCTGAAGTACCCGAGGCTTGCTCCACAGGAGTAGTGGGCATTATGCTGTAGCCACAGCTAGCAGAAGCAGGTACTATAAAGGTGAGCTAACAACCCCTCCTTAAGGAACTAATATTTAATAATCTAGCAGAAACTCATATGTCTATAAAAATGATTCATTTTGTTTCAGTTTCAATAAATCGTTTAGATTCTTCAGAGACTATGCACAGGTTCCCCTGGGTGTCTGCTTTCTTAGAGTAGCCACAGTGCATCTGTTCTGGCTAGAACATTCCCTTTATTAACCATTGATATTAAAATTCTTCAGTCATTTCATTATTTTGTTGAGTATTGTATAATTAAGCTAATATTGATATATTGATAAACAAATTATATAACTGACAGAACATTCTGAGAAACATAAAACTGATGTATCATCTGATATTTAACTCAATAGAGCTTTTAGAAGTTAAAGTTTTCTGGGTCATCTTGCAATAAACACATAATATATAGTATGTATTTTTATTTCAAAAGTTTTTATATTAGATTTGTAAAGTTAGAAATGAATGTCTAAGAAGTTGAGTTCATATTCATTATATGTTAAAACAGAGGAGGATTGTCATTCTCTTATTTTCTATCTGAAAATGTACCTAACTTCACAATTCTAAGATGTGTCGAAAAATAAAAATAAAAAACTTCAGAGAATGTAAGGATTAGAAACAGCACTAAAAGAGAAATTTCTGTTGAAAATTCTAACATATATGGAAGACCTTTATGATGAGGAACCATAAGGAACATGGCTCATTGCTAGATGTTTGGTCTTGGGAAAATCCTCATCTAAATGATAGCCTGTAGCTGGTTTCAGGAGAATAGCATGCAGAAGCCTGTTATGCAGCAGAAGACAACCATGCTTAAGCTGTGTGTGCCATTTTAAGGCATTGGAAAGTCAGCCAAGTCAAAACCAGCCATGCTTCTTGACAGTAGTCTTGCTTTTCCTTCATTTAAATAGAAACTTGAGGTTTGTTGTAAAACGACACAACATGCATCTACAAATACATGTACACCTGCTAACTTTAAAATCATAGATTCAGAGTAAACTGGTAATTTCAGGTAGGCTTTTACCATCCATATTCTTATATATATCTAAGCAAGTGAATGATAGCACAAGAGTGCTTAGAACTTGTGATGTATGCTATGACCTGCAAGCCAATTCACTTTATTTTTATTTCTATTTTTTTAAATATTTTTATTTTATAATTAATTTAATTTTACCTATCAGCCACAGATTCCCCTGTCTATCCTCCTCCTACACTCCCAGCCTTTACCCCCATTCCCCCCATTCCCACCTCCTCCAAGGCAAGGTCTTCCCTGGGGAGTCAGCCCAGGCTGGTACATTCAATTGAGGCAGGTCCAGTCCCCTCCTCCCTGCACCAAGGCTGAGTAAAATGTCTCAGCATAGGCCCCAGGTTCCAAAATGCCAGCTCATGCACCAAGGATAGGTCCTGGTCCCACTGGCTGGGAGCCTCCTAAACAGTTCAAGCTAATCAACTGTCTCACTTATCCAGAAGGCCTGGTCCAGTTCCATGGGGGCTCTTCAGCTATTGGTTCACAGTTCATGTGTTTCCTCTAGTTTGGCTATTTGTCCCTCCTTTTTCCAATCATGGTTTCAATATCTCTTGCTCATATAATCCCTCCTCTCTCTCACCAATTGGACTCCTGGAGTTCTACCTTGGGTTTTGCTGTAGATCTCTGCATCTGCTTCCACCAGTCACTGGATGAGAGCATATACCCAAGGAATGCTCAATCATACCACAAGGACACATGCTCAACTATGTTCAAAGCAGTATTATTTGTAATAGCCAGAACCTGAAAACAACCTAGATGGCCTTCAACTGAAGAATGGATAAATAAAATGTGGTACATATACACAATGGAGTACTACTCAGCAGAGAAAAACAATGACATCATGAAGTTTGCAGGCAAATGGATGGAACTAGAAAAGATGATCCTGAGTGAGGTAACCCAGACTCAGAAAGACAAACATTGTATGTACTCACTCACAAGTGGATACTAGATATAAAGCGAAGGATAACCAGACTGCAACTCATAACTCCAGGGAGGCTACCTAGTAAAGAGGACCCTAAGAAAGACGGATTGCCCAGTGACAGAGAAATGAATGAGATCTATATGAGCAAACTGGGGGTGGGGGTGGGGTAATGGAGGGCAAGTGTCAGGGGAAAAAGAGCTTATGCGAGTGGGAGGTCCTAGATGGATCAGGAATAGAATGGGAGAACAAGGAAAGAGATACCATGATAAATGAAGATCCCATGGGAATAGGAAGAAGCAGAGTGCTAGAGAGGTCCCCAGAAATCCACAAAGATACCTCCACAATAGACTAGTGGCAATGGTCAAGAGAGTGCCTGAGCTGACCTACTCTGGTGATCGGATAGCCTAGGACCCTAACTGTCATGATAGGCCTCTTCAATTCACTTTTTGAGATAGACTCTCACTATGTAGTCCATGATGGTCTCGAACTTGGGTTCCTCTTATTGCAGAATTCTGAATGTTTTGGTTGCAGTGGTACACCATAATGCACAGTTGAACATCACACTTCTTAAACAAAAGAACATAAGCCAAAGTTTCTATACAATACTGTATACATAAAGTTTAAAAAAGTAATCTGTGAATAGTTTACTAAAGTTTTTAATAAGAGTATAAAATTACTGGAGAAACAGGCCATTTGTTACACTGGCAATCCTTAAATCATAAAATTGCATGTAATTTCCATCTAAATTCTACTGTTTTGTATTTTCTGAGACTTGTTCCAAAATCATAAACTATACTTATAAATACAAAAACTATCAATAATATATATGTGTATGTATATGTGTGTGCATGTAAAATATGTAAGACAATAATATGGTTAGATGATGCCATCCTTGAGAACATACTAAAGAATTGGGCTTTATTTGATTATAAAAGTAAAAGGGAATTTTCCAAAAATTATTCTTATAATATAGTTCATGTATATATAGCTAATTCAGCAAAGATTGATTAGATTACAACAATGAAGGGTGATATACCATACCCAAGAAAAGAATTTTTAAAACTTTGGCAAAAGTCAATAAAAATATTCATAATGTGTTGAGTTGAGGACAGAGTGGTAGAGATAGAAAAATCTCCAACTTTGGTACATATTTGGATATGTATTTAATTGGACTATAAAAGGACTATTGGAATAGAAAGTGAAGGAAGCAACCATCATGGGTAGGTTTTTAATGTATGCAGATGGGGCAAAGACAGGCAGACAATGGGCTGGGAGGTATTCAGAATTTTAAGCATGCTGAGACATTGTATGTACCAAGTGAAGAAGACACTGGAATGTTAAATTTGGAGCTCATGGTGGAGATCTCAGCAGAAACACATGCATGGGGAAGCAAGCAGCGTATAATCAACCCTAATTAAATGCTGCAAGTAGGACTGTTTCCAATGCGGAGACATCTGGTTGCATTACAGCTTCCTCAAAGGTTCTTGTGAAGAGAGGATACTGGAGAATGAGGAAAGCCAACATAGCCTTTTAAATACTTCATAAGTAGGCATAACACTAAACTATTCAAGAAAGAGATGTATGTTGATATGTTTCATAACTTAGATGAAAATTTATTTTTAAAATATGAGTGCTTTATATACACCAATATGTGAAAAGGATAGGCTATTATGAATTAACAAACTCTGGCAGGAAATGAAAAAAATGATTTAAATTAAGAAAATAACAATGAATGAAATTTGGTTTAACATCACAGTAAGTGAAATGACTCCAGAATTCTGCCCCATGTATTCATGATATATAAAATAAGACAGAACATGTCTTTCTGTTTCTGGGTTATCTTACTCAGTATATTTTCTAATGCCATTCTATTACCTTCAAATTTTATTTTTTTATGCAGTCAAGTCATAGTCTGTTGTCATACATACCTTGCTGTCAGTATCTAACCCTCAACACTAGGACATTAAGGTTGCTTGCTTTTCCTTGCTATTATAAATAAACTACCCTTAGGTGAAGAGCTACAGGCAATTTGTAGCTGCTAAGAAAGAACAAATCAGTTTTTCTCAGTGATGAGCATACTAATTAATTATGCAGTACCAAGTGGTTAGCACTAAAAGCATGTACATACAAGCAACACTAGCAGGACTCATGAATTTGAGAGAGAGTGGAAGCAGTCATAGGGGCTTGCTGAATTAAGATATGGAAAAAAGATACAAATATATTACACATACATGAAATTTACAAAATAAAAACAAATTAAAATTTTAATGAATAGATTAAAAATAAGAACAGAAAAAAAAAACGTTTCTGTTGATAAGTCACAAAAATGTTCCACTTTTCTTTATCCTTTCAAGAATTTTGTACTTTAAGCACTTTCCATAGCAAAATGTTCACACACATACAAAATGACATATCTTGTCCCATGGAGAGATTAAATCTACCCTTCCTTTCTCCCATCTGATGAGAATACTACTGGATTGGCCAATAGAGTAGAACAGAAGGCCTTCTGCTTATCTTCTTTCTTAGTTACTTTTCTCTTGTCTTGACTAGACAGCACGACCAAAGCAACTTACAAAAGAAAGCATTTAATTGGGAGCTTGCTTACAGTTTGAGAAGATGATTCCATGACTATCATGGCTTGGCAAATGATAGGCAGGCATGGTGCTAAAGCAATTTACATCTGATCTACAAGCCTGAAGTAGAAAAAACTAATTGGGAAGGTTGTGGGCTTTTGAAACCTCAAATCTTGCCCTGGTCACACATCTGGTCCCATAAGAATACATCTCATAATCCTTCCTAAATTTAATAATTCCACTGACTGCAAATAAAGCATTCACATATTTGAGCCTCTGGGGGTCATACTTATTCAGACCACCACATTTTCTAAGGCTAACTCACAAAGGTTAGCTGACTTTGTTGAAGAGAACAAGGCCATTTTATTAACCCATGAAACAAGAAAATTAAGTTAACAAAGTGGACACATGTCTGTTATCCCAGCACTGATGAGGCTAAATAAGGAGGATCCGCATATGTTCAATGTCAGCCTGCTCTGAATAGTTATTATCAAAGCCAACTGGAACTACATAGTTGGGGGCCAGGCTAGGTTTCAAATGAATTTAAAGCTTCTCTGGGATATACAGTGAAAGCTGTATCAAGAATTAGGAAAAACTCGCCCGGTGGTGGTGGTGCATGTCTTTAATCCCAGCACTTGGGAGGCAGAGGCAAGCGGATCTCTGTGAGTTCGAGGCCAACATGGGCTACCAAGTGAGTCCCAGGAAAGGCGCAAAACTACACAGAGAAACCCTGTCTCGAAAAAAAAAGAATTAGGAAAAACTTAAGAATAGAAATCTAAGGGCTATAACTCTATGCTGTTGGATGCTAAAGACACAGATGCCAACTGGCAATTGGAGTAAAAACATTAGGCAAGTGACTTTGTAAAGACAATTTTAGCAATCAATGTTGAGTTTTCCTTAGACAAACTTTTTCCTGATGAAGCCACTGAATTGTAAGGAACCAAGGAATTATATAGAATAAACACATAGTAAATTATTTAGTTTCCCAGCCAAGAAAATCTGTGATTAAAATATGTATTTCAATTATTTTGGGGGGAGTGGATTTAAAACCAAAAGTATTAACTCAAATGTACCTTCTATCCCCTCACTGTGATCAGGGACAAAACAAAGTCTTTTAATCTAATCTTGTAGCATATTTTATATGATCCTGGAGGCTCTGGAAGTGTAATAAGGAAAGAAAACAAAATAGAAATCATAAACATTGCAAAACGAAGAAGTACGCATTGAATTTTCAAAAAACATGATTGCCTACCTGAAAAATCCAAAGGAATCTACAAGGCAATTACTTAGAGCAAATAAGTAAATTTAGCAGGTCACAGGACAGAAGGCCAATATAAAAATCAATTTTATTTATGTGTACTAGGAACAGACAATTTGAAAATGGAGTCTAAATCAATATGATGTACCATAACATCAAAAATAAAGTAGTTAAGAATAAATTTACAAAGCAATGGAAAATCTGAGAACTTTACTGAATATAACTTCAATTCTATGGGTATATTTTAGATTTTAAATGATTTTCATAATGTGAATATATTATAGAACTCAACATCACAGGTTTTGCTCTTGGGAGGATCCACAGTATAGGTTAACAATTAAGAATCTTCTTAAAATTCTTTTCAAGTCACAGTAAAAACAATATCAATATTAGTGGTGTTATGTCTATCAGATTGGAGAGGGAACTGAAAATTACTGGAAGTCAATAATGAAACCTTGATTGAAAGAATAGACTTTGTCATCAAAAACCACAGTGTGACATGAAGGATCTTACATGGTTAAATATAGGTAAAGTTGGTTGGTAAAGGAAATGATGAAAATAAAATATGATCTACCAAATAAATTAAAAATCCATGATTTCATATTGATATAAGTGCATGATAATATCTGATTATGAAAGAAATCTCTTTGTTACAGCCAGATATCACCAATAAACACAGAAGTAATAGCAAATCCACAGAGGTTTCTAAAATTAGTTGGTGAACATTGGATTAGATATAAGATGTTTCTGTATTCTCAGAGTACCTCCAGAAAAATCAATTACTTATTATAAGGGAGAAAAATCATAACTTTACTATAGAGAAACCTGGGGGAATCCCATTTTAACAAAATCATTAAAGTAATATCAACAGCATGGTGTATCTATGGATATGAGTCTTGAGAAAAGAAGGAGGCTAAGTCCTGAGCTATGACAGGCTAAAATGTGCCCCCAAGACTACTTTCGGAGAAGCAGCAGGAGTAGCAACATTGTGAGGCAGGCAGTCTACAAAAAAAAAATGGACCCTTACAATATTTGAGGTTAGGAAAGAGCAAAAAGAATATTGAGATGAGAAAAGAAGATTTAAAAACCAAATGTAAGATGTGTGTTACTGCCTCAAGAAGCAACTTCCTGAGGCGTTACAGGGGTCATTTAAAGCCAAAAACATAATATAGAACTGTGATCATTGCTGTCAGTTTGAAGTTTTGTAACTGCATTGGTAGTGGAAGATAAAATATGTTTATGTAGTGACAACAATTTACAATATAATTTTACTCTCGAATGTGGATAGTGTATATATAGCCACAAAACACACGTTGGTTCCGAGAGAGAAAAAAAGGGACCACAGAAACGAGTTATTTAGGTGAGTACAGGAAACTTTCTCACGTTAGTCTTACAAGATATCTATGTTTGAAGTCATAGAAAATAAAAGATCCACATAAAATAAAGCTTTATCTTGAAGCTGTTGCTCTCTTATTGGAGTACACGCATTACAATTCAGGGGAATTTGGTGGCACTGAAACTAAATAGGAGAATTAGGTAGCTTGGTTTCTCTCATTTAAAAAGAGCAGACACAGGTTTCTGGAATGTGGTTGACAAGGCTTGGAAATTAATTTTACTTTCTCTAGAAGACGATTGTCCCTGGCCTGCATCACCTCCTGTGGTTAGCCTGCTTCACGTTGGTCCTAGTTGCCACTGGAAATGAGAAGTTAGTTTTGCCTTTGGGGCCTATTCCATCATTGGATCCTTGCAGAGACTGACAACTCGAAAAGCACATGACTGCATTTTAGATCTCTATGTGTCCGCTGGGACCAGGGTTGAAATTCTGATATGTTTCACATGCCTTCCGGAAACAGGTCTGGGACCGTAACGATCCTCCAGCCCTATTCATCTAAGTCGAAGGGAACTTGAATCTGAATTCTTAGGAGGAAATTACCATCCTCTAACTGCTTTGGTCCTGAAAACTCAGACGCACTCAGGGCCTACTGCTGCTTCAACTCCTGGCCAAGCACAGCGGCAAATCACAAGCGAACTTGAACTAGGAAACAGTGCAGACTTTAACTGCTTATATGAAGCTTAGGAACAGGGGCAGAAAAAGCCTTTGAATAAAGCCAATGATGAATAAGGCAGAGCTGCATGCAACCCACTGTGTCAGATTTTTAAACGGTTAGCTAAACCATACATTTTAAAGTTCTGCATGCCCTTAATGTATCCCTATTCAAACCTTGAAATGAACTACAATTGAAATTTAATAACGTATTTCTAAAAGATCTAGATGACTGGAATGAATTCCATCCAAATACAGTTAAAATCATTTATTTACTAATCCCTGTGCAATGAGTTATATAATGCTTTAGGTATTAACAAGCTTATCCGAGAAAAATGAGACAGGAAGCTGAATAATCTACCCAATGCTAACTATAGTAAAAAGTTGTCCTCATGGATGAAATGGGAAACTGTAATTTGCAAAACCTGGTAGTACTGAATTATGAAGGGGATATATCCACCTAAAAAGTGCTTCATGCCTACTAGCTCTATTTAAAAACTACACAGAAATATAAATAATTCCTTGTCAAAATAGAAAGCAGAAAATAATGGTTTATGGCTTTGCTTACTAAACAAGAAAAAATTAAAATAGTATTTAAGTTAAATAAGTAAAAGAAAAGGGAAGTGACACTAAAATATTGAAGAAAAACAAGATAAAAGAGGGTAAAATAATTGAGCAAAAGTCAATAAATAGCTAATGCAAAAATCATAAAGAACAAAATCATCTAAAAATTAATTCCTAATATATAGATTTTTTGATAGAAAGCACAAACTGTTAATTTTGAAGAAATGGATATGAACTTTAAACGGAAAACAAGTAGATGAAAAGAATAAGATCCAGAAGTTAAAACACATAACTTTCAAAACAGTGAGAATGTCATCTATAGCCTTAAATGGAGGCTTTCCCAGAATCTGAATGTATGCCAGCACTATGATCAGGGTATACCATGTGTTCTGGTTCCTGTCATTCAATATTACCCTAACACCTGCTGTGATTGTTAATATTGCCTTTTGTTTGCGCTAACTTGTCAATTATTGTAGAGGTCTAACTGCAATATTAAAATCTCTAATATTCTCAAACAGATTAGGCAATTTTGAGGAAGAATTATGTATCTGCATTGCTCTCTTTTAAATTCCTATTGACACCTTTTAGATGATAAACTAAAAACTGTTACTGCAAATATCGGAGAGGCTGTAGAGATGACTCTGGATAGTATGTTTGTCATGCAAGTACAGGACCTGAGTTTGGAACTCCAACACCCACGTAAAACTGGGCAGGTGTGGTGGATGACTATAATATAGCTTAAAAAATGGAGACAGGGGAACTCTGGGTAAGTTGGCTAGACAAGATTAGTCGAATAGGCACACTCTGGGTTCAACAAAAAATCCTGTCTCAAGAAAATAAAAATGGAGAATCATCAAGGAAGACATTAGATTTTCAATATTGGCCTCCACATATATTCACACAAGCATGTTTGCTTCCACATCCAGGAGAACACACACACACACACACACACACACACACACACACACACACACACACACACACAAAGCAAAGACTATCATGAAGTTCTAAGGTCATAGAAAATAACTAATCCTTTCCTGAACAGAGAAATATCTTTATGAAGAAATATGCTCAGTGGCCCAGAGGATTATATGCTTTGTGTAAAATTTAAAAAAATGTATTAATCTGTCAAAAGTTATTGGAAAGAAAGTAAATTTTGACTAAGTAAACATATTAAGACTCACAAAATCATTTATTTTGTTTGCATGTGAAAAAGAAAGAATTTTCACAACATAAATATTAAAAATCTTCCATTAATAAAATTTTAGGGGAAGAGAATTAAAGTAAATCTTTGTCATATATTATGTGACACTGCCAGCTTTTCCCATAGGTGATGCATAGAACAGTGATCTCTCTTTCCATGACTGATAATATGCTATACAATTTTCACAAATTACACAGATTTCAGGTGATTCAACCTTTTCTAGAGCTAATATAGAGAGAGACAAACTATTCTCCTTATTTTTTCACTTAAGCAGCTGTTAACTTATGACAGATAAAGTGATAGCAGACACTGGTAAGATAGACTCTTCTAAAACCCTTTGTGATAGGTGCAAGAATCATACATAAAACATTGTCAAGTAAATTATCACTCTGGAAAATATACTAAGTCCAAAGACTTTTTAATCTCCAAAACCAGAAGGGAATTCTATTAGTATAATTTATTATTATAATATGCCTAACAAGAATATATATATATGAAGCCACTCTAAAAACCACACAAGAAATTCACATTAAACCTCAACAATTAGTTAGAGCTGAAATACAATGTCTCTGGCAGTCTGTTGTATTGAATGCTTGATCCCCAGAGGGTGGCACTATCTTTGGGGACTTTAGAACATGAATAGGTAGGGCTCAATTGGAGGAAGTGACCCACTGGGGATCTGATTAAAGGTTTATCCCTTTAAGTCTTGTCCTCCCTCTGATTCTTGTCTCCCTTGAGGGGAACAGCCTCCTGCTTAGGCTCCTAATATTGTCACATTTACCCTGAGACGTGGGGCCAAAGCCTGAACTAAGCCCAGCAGAGGATGAGCTGAAATCCTCCTTTGCTCTTTTCAGTTGTTCTCTCAAGGTTTTTGTGCACAGCCCAGCAAAAGTATCTAACCCAAATTTCTAATGGCAATGTGCTATCTGCCTGAACTGTTATGTGTAATGAGGAAATATCACAGTTTGTACCATTAAAAAAAGAAACAAAGAAAAAGCTAGCTGTTTAAATCTATTATACAACATTTAGAAAATCTACTCAGGACAATTACATCATGAAAGAACATTATGTGGTGAGGAGTTGATACAAATTATTGCCCATCATGTGGATTTGTACATGACAGTCCTGGGAGAATAAAAACATTTTGTACAATTAAAGATGTAGGCTACTTTTTCATGAAGTAATCTCAACATCTCTAAATCCCAGAGATTTGTTAGGGAAAGAATTCTCTGAAGAATTATCCCTCATCACAACTGAAATAGAATGCATATATACATAATCTTTATAGGAGTGATTTCTTGTTTGAGTTTCAAGTTTATGCAAACTTGTGCACAACTGGAAAGTTAACAAGAGAAACCAATTCTGTTTCTGTCATTTTAATTTCTTGCAGTCCTTTCTACCAGGTAAACTAAGCAGTGACTGTTAGTGACAAATGAACAAATGGATGTGAAGTTTATGATGCCTTGGGTAGCAAAGAGTGAACTCATTTGAAAATGATATTGCTCTGAGTAATTAGAACGTTGATTACTGACATGGTCAGAACTGAATTCTAGATTTTGTGGGTATTTGTAATCAGATAATTCACTGAAACATCAGAATTGTATAACACACAAGGGGATTGATGTTAGAGTAATCCAGCTATAGATGTTTTGATAAGACTTTGTGGTCAACATGTTAAGAATTGATCCTCCAAAGAAATGCATATGATCATCAGTGGAGCCTGTGGAAGGATGAGAGATTCTGAAAATGGAAATAGGATATCATTTTAAATCATTCAGGTCCTTCAAAGCTGACAACTTTGTCTAGCCAGAAGGAAGAAGAAGACACTCTTGGAAGACAGAAAGATTACATATGAAGAGGATTTCCCCTACACTAGTGGCTTCCAGAGTGAAGGCTGTCATGAGTCATGTAAACAGCTTGAAAACTGTCTCTGAAACAGATCTAGTCACTCAGTGTCTAGAGTAGAATTTGACAACCTGAATCTGTGGAAGTTGGTTCTTCCCCAAATAATTCGATATGTGTCCAAGGCTAGCAATACCGATGCAATGACCTTAGAAAATGTCTAGCTCATTGCCCACATGAGCAACTGGGGCATTTTTTTAGACTAAAGTCATGTTTTAATGATTTAATAATATATTTTCATTATATACCTTCTCTTTCCTCAGCTTTTCTCAGATCATCCCTACCTACCTACCCATTCAACTTCATGTTCTTCTCCTTCCTCTCTATCTAAAAACAAAAAAGGAAAACTGTCAAGCAACAAACAAACAAACAAACTGGAAATCAAAACAGACAGTCTGAAAAAGAAAATGATCAATAAGATAATATGCTAATTAACACAGAGGTTCAAAGCTGGACAATGTGAAGAGACTGAGAGACTTTGGAACACTCAACCCTAAACAGGATATCTTCAACACAACCCTCCCCCTCAAGGCTCATGGATCTGTGCCAAAAGTGAGGCAGAAAGATCATAAGAACCAGAGGTTATTGATGACTCCAGGAAACAGCAGACTTGGCATTGGACCTGAGCATAATAAATTTTCTTTGTTATAGGTAATTTGTTGTAACAGTAACAAAAACTAAATGCAGAGTCAAGTAAGTAACTGGATAAAATTAATTTCTAAGTCAGCATGCCTTCTCAGTATGCAAAGGAAAGAAAAAATAGAAGAAAATTAAATGTACAAGGTCTATTGTTTTTTGTTAGCATTACAAAAACAACACAAAATAGATCAATGTGAAAATATGTTAAATGGATAATCACATACCTTATGTGATTATGTTTATGTTTCTTATGCATGAACCTACAAATAATATTGAATTTCCGGTCATTTAGTCATCTGATAAAAGAGTTTTGAATATTTTAGTTTCAAAAAACTAGGCTATTTAAAAATTTAAAATCTGCACATTAAAATTATAAATTAACAGACAAAATAGATCTGATATAAGTATAAATGTATACTTTATTTTCAGCAAGAATCTAAAGCTTATATGAAGGAAAGCTAACTAGATCACAAGGATTGATATTGTCATTCTTTCCTAAGTACAACAAAAGGATAAGTTTGAAAAGGAGGGGTAAAAATAAAATTCTGAGAGTTAATATAGAAACTGAAATACCACTTGAAACAAAGTTAATTTTTTTCATTCAAAGCAAAATTCAAGGAGATAATCACCAGACATATATTCATAAAATGGACAAACACACAAGGAATTAGAAACCTTGGAGGTATTTGCAATAACTAGTTGATTGTAGAAAGAAAGTAAATAATGAAATAAAAATAAAAGTAGAAATATCCAGGTGTATAAAAATAAAAAATCATTTACTGAAAACAAAGTAAAAAGTCTTCAAGTGTCCATTTGTGATAAAAACAGACATGCCTCCTCAACAATTCCAGTTATAATGTACAGAACTATATGGGAGTGCTGAAAGGAAGTGTTTGAAAACTTTGAAACACACACAACAAAGGCAGTCTTCTGAAAATCTGAACTCCACACTTGGTTGTGAACACCTATGGGCATTTCATAACAGATACCTGAGCCATTCTGACCCATGCCTCCCTGGATGCTTATGACCAAAAGATGTTAATAATTACATTAAAATCTTAATGCATAATAATTATTGAAAAAGAGATTGAAGTTTCAGAGGAATTTGGAAAGACATTGAAGGAATTGGAACACTGAGAAGGTAGGGTAGAAATGATGTAAACGCAGTACTCCTGTATGAAATTCTCAGAAAGAAAATTAATTAAAATGAAAACAATCTGATTTCATTTTAGGGGCTCATTTAAAAAACTGATCTAGAAATGTGAGTTGCTTTCTCTGCAGTTCAACTAGGCAAACAGCTAAGATAATAGTGTTAGTAGTTTCTTAGCTCTTTATGAGCCCTTGTCTACAACCTTCCTCAATTTGTTTCTTTGAAAATGATAGGCAGATTTCTAGATAACAGAAAACACACCTAATCAATTACCTAAGGGAAAACCTTGTAATATGGATGTAGTATATAGCTCACCTGAAATTATAGTGAAATTATAACAAGAGATTCTCCAATATGTCAAGGAATTCTTAGTAAAATAGTAACTCAGTCATGCATTTTTACTGTGAAGCTGTATCCAAATTAAAACTTGAAATAGTTTCAGATAGAACAACCTACTCCCTGCCTATAAGTACCTTAGTCCAAAAAGGTTAAGCAGAGAAAGTTTTCTTAATTTCATATTTCCATAACTGTAGAGTATTGAATATGAAGATCAGCTGAAGGCATCTGCTCTCTGATGCTTGTGATATAAGGCTAGGAAATGAGCGAGGCAGTAGCATTTCTCTCTTAGGAGAGCTAAGCTTGAAAAGTTTCCCAGAGTCAAAGTCCATGAAGCACATTGCTTTATCCAAAACTTTTCTGGTCTCCATCATCCTGAGATTTGGTGGCTCTGATTGTCTATAAAATACTCAGAGGGTTGGAATATTTGCAGTGAGCACACTACTAATCAGTCAATAGTACTAATCAGTCAATCATTGAAACCAATGTCACTTGCTATATCTGAAACTCTCAGAACTCAGAGAAGCCGTTGGTTTTTTGAAGATGTCATGGTAGGCTTTGTAGGATCAAGCTGCCTGCAAGAGCAGTGGTTATAACTAACCAGTGTGCGTTACATAGACAGAAATATGACCCACTTAGGAATGGACTTATTGCAAACAGGGATAAAAATGAACAATTGTTATGATTTCCTTCCCACAAAGAGAAGTCCAGAAAGCATGTGTTATTGACAATATATCAAAGAGACCATTTTCTTGTAAGAAACATGGCTGAGTTATTTTTCTTTTTTTCATTCATTTATTCTTTCATCTTTCCTTTTATTGTCTTCAACCTAAAGATTTTTTTTTATGTTGAAATGAGCACATTTGCTCTACTATGATAAAACTGATTTACTAAAAAGAAAGAAGGAAAGAAAGAAAGAGAGAGAAAGAAAGAAGGAAGGAAGGAAGGAAAGAAAGAAAGAAAAAAGAAACAGAGAAAGGAAAATAATATATCTTCAATCTTCCTATAATAATAAATGTTCCTAGTGGTTTGGCATCTTCAAAGACATGCCTTCAAATCTTGAACCCAGAATTTTACAGGTAAATAAGCAAGTGTTTTTCCTGAGAATCCCTGCCCTCTGTGTCCCTGCAATCCTGCTCCTACAATTTGCTGATATTTAAGAGATATTTTTTCTGCTGTTTCATTGATAGTCATGCCAACAACATGAGAGCTTGCTCTTAGAAGTGAAGTGCACCCAATAAACGATCAAATGGCAAAAGGCAGGTACTGGATGACCTTGGGCTTTGTGGAACTTCAGTAAGTCTCTGTTCTATAGTGTGTTTTACAAGCTCCCACTGTGTCTTCAATAATGTGAGGAGAAAAAGAGAAAGTGAAACAATTGCAAATATTTACCCAGAGTCCACACTCACTCAAACATTCATTCTCCAAATCATGGTGCCATTGGTCTAAGGAGAAAGATTGGCTTGTGTAGTCATGATTGAAATGTATCAACCTTGATGAGTGAGTGACTCCAAGGAAATAGTGTCTTTCAGATACACCAGGCCGAAACACCTATGAACTCAGAGTCCATGGTAGCATTCATAAGGCCTACACAGCTTCAAGCCAGAGTCTCAGTGTGCGAATGGGAAGTGGACACATCTAAAAAAGAAGTTTTCTGCAAGGCTGGAGAGATGCCTCAAAGGTTGGGATCTCTTCCAGAGATCTTGAGTTTGCTTCCCAGCAACCACATGGTGGCTCACTGCCATCTGCAGTGAGGTCTGGTGCCCTCTCTGGCCTGCGGGCATACATGCAGGCAGAATACTGTATACATAATGAATAAATAATCTTTAAAAAACAAAAGGGAAGTTACCTGCAACAGAAATTTGCTGACAAAGGAAAAGCAAGTTTTCTACAGTAGTGTTCTCATTGACATTACACATTTCAGGATATGCCCCAACCCAGCAGTAGTTGCTCAACACAAAACAAACTCAATAGTGTTTTTGTAGAAACTCTGTCTCATTTTGCTTGTTTGAGCATTTTTGTTTTATTGGTCTTTTGCTTCTTTATTTTCATTTTTATTTTTGTGGGTTTTTAATGGGATTCATGTGTATTTATTGTCTTTTTATTTTATTTTGGCTTGGTTTGGTTTTTGTTTGTTTGAGAGAAAGAGGGGGAGAATGAACATAAAATTGGGTGGTGAATATAATGTTGGGTTAGGAGATTTGGAGAATTTGGAAGGGAAAAATCATGATCAAAATATATTGTATGAAAATATTTTTCAATAAAATGACCATCTTATAAACCAATGCATTATCTTATACTTTAAAAGATTGTTACGTTCAGTCATTTTCTTTGGAGCCATGATGCAATTCTGAGAGAAAGTTGCTTAGGTAACAAAAGATCTGGCTACAGTTGCTGTAAACAACATTATGACATCTATGTATTATCTATTTAACAAGCATTCTATTTCCTTGTCTATCCATCTATATTCTATTTGCATCTATTTATATCTATCATTTATTATCCTATCATCTATTCATTTGTCTACCATCCAACTGTCATTTATTTATCATCTAGCTATATGTCAATCTATTTTTCATCTACGTATTATCTATTTATCATCTATCATTTATTTATCTATCATCTATCATCAATATATGTCCTTTGTCTTTCTCTTCCTTTTAGTCTTCCCTTTCTCTGTGTCTGTTTCTCTCTCTTTGTCTCTATTTCTCTTTGTCTTTATCTCTGTCTTTCACTCTCGCTCCCCTCTCTCTTTTCACTCCCTCTCTCTCTCACACACACACCAAAATTATGTTACTCTAATTTTAGTATACTAATATTCTAAATGGCTAAATATGATATTGTAAGAAAAAATTGCTACTTACAGAATTTGATTTTTTTTCCCAGTGGTAAAAACCAATGGTATTATCTGACTACCTGAATGAAGATGTCATTGTTGTGAAAAACCAATGGTATGATCTGACTACCTGAATGAAGATGTCATTGTGGTGAAAACCAATAGTTTTATCTGACTACCTGAATGAAGATGCCATTGTTTTCTTTCAGTTGACATTCATCAAGATGGTTTTGTCTATGGTGTAGCTATGTAAGGCAGGTCTGGGGAGTATGGACATTCAGGAGTTTTCAATCATTAGACAGAGCATGACTCTCCAAATGTTCTTGCTCCTACAATGCAGCTGTTGCTCTCACAGACACCCAGCTTCTTCCCCCTTTCTCTGTTATAGTCACAGCTATTGTTATTTATAAAAGAAAGACATACTTTGTATCCACCAAAGCCTAGTTATTAGAATTTCAGGATAGGAAAAAGTTTTGAATACTTCTAAAAGGTTAGGTGAGCTAAATATATAATGATTAATAAAAGAATGAGTTGAAATGTGTAGAATTCTGGCAGACAGAACATTTGGAATTCTTCCAGTTAAACATTTGGAGGTGTTGTTCAGGAAATGAGCATAATGTGTGTTTTCTGGACAGTTCTGTTCATTTAATTCTATTCACATGTATCCCTCTTTAAAGAGAGGGGGAGGGAATGTACTGCTCTCTCAGGGGCACAAATTTGGTTCTGAGCATCTAGGTCAGACAGTTCACAACTGCCTATAACTATAGCTCCAGGGGATCCAGTGTCCCCTTTTTTACTCTACAGTTACCTGTCCATATATATGCATGTGTGCTCTGTCTGTCTCTCTCACACACAAATAATAAGTAAATAAATATAAGTCATTAAAAGTATGTACTTCTGGCAAGCAGCCGATGAAGGTTGCTTACTGACCACACTCTAGCAACATGTGCTCTGGACTTTTAAATTATTTTTTCTTCAACTAAACCCTTAGTAGGCTCATCTAGCACTGCAATTGGCAACCACTTTAGAGATTAAAGTATAAATCTATAGTCCTGGGTGGTTTGCATGTCAGTTTGACACAAGCTAGAGTCATCTGATAGGAGGAAACTTCAATTGAGAAAATGCCTTCATAAGCCTGGACTGTAGTCAAGCCTATGGGCATTTTCTTAAATAGTGATTGGCGTGGGACAGCCCAGTCCACTGTGACTAGGATGACCCTGGGGCTACTGGGTCTGGGTTTTATAAGAAATTGCGCTGAACAAGCCATGAAAAGCAAGCCCGTAAGCAGCACTCTTCCATGGCCTCTGCATCAGCTCCTGCCTCCAGGTTCCTGTTTTGTTTAAATATTGTCCTGACTTCCTTCATTAACGAGCAATGATATGGAAGTATAAGCAAAACAAACCTTTTTCTTGCCAAGTTGCTTTTGGTCATGGTGCTTCATTGTGGCAATAGTAACCCCAACCAAGACACTTCTTAATAATATTGTAACTCTATCCAAATTGCAATTAATTACCATTTATTAAATCTGTAATTCTTACTGAATGTGTGGTTTGTCAGATCTATACTGGCAACAATCTCACCCATGATGATGCTTTGTATATTGGTTCTGATGGTCCACCTTTTCACTAGAAACCTCATATAAGATCAATTTTTCTTGATCTCTTCTCTGTGTTACACAAATGGTAACTCACAGTACAGGGTTTGCTGACACAATGAAGCCTTCTTCTGTTGAGTCTCTGCATCTTATTAGAGCCCAGAAAGTGTTCCAGGGGTCCCCTCTTTCCTCAGGTCTCCTTCTACCCTTCCTCATCTTCACAAAATTTACTGTCAAGAATTAGGCATTTAGAGCTGTGTGTGGTGGAATCCCTTACTTAACCGGTAGAGATGGGAAATTAGGAGTCCAAAGTCATCCTCTGATGTTTAGGAAGTTAGATACCACCCTGTACTGCGTGAAACTCTCTGTTGAGTGAGAGAGAGAGAGAGAGAGAGAGAGAGAGAGAGAGAGAGAGAGAGAGAGAGAGAGAGAATTTAATTTGAGTTAGCCACTAAGTTAGAAGTGAACCAGGGTGAGTCACAAATAAGATAACTTGGCTCTGTTCTAAATTATTCTGTGAAACTAGGGAGTTATTGAAATTATATATGAATTTTATTTTTCTGGAAGCTTCCTGTCTGTTCTAAGTGTTACAACAAGCATATATGTTTGTGTGTGTGATTGTATATTTTTCTGCTTTGTTGACAGTTACTAGGCTCTGTTTGGTTAACAAGCTCTTGTCCCACATGATGGGTTAGAGCAGAAGGCAGATTCCTGGGTGGGGCCAAATGAAGAGATGAAAGAATAGCATACTCTGCTTTTAGTTTTGTTTGCTGTAGAGCTTAGCTGGGTCGTAGGTGTAGTAGGTAGCTGTTCCAGTTTGACCTAGAAGTAACACCTCCATTGAGGCTTTCAGTAACTGTCACACCTATGAGGCAGGGCAGAGACAGGAGCCCTTAAGACCTGAGATCCAGATGTGCCGGCTCTCTTGGTTCCTGGATCCTGGATGCTGGAGGTAGACCAAACAGAGTTCTCCAGAGAACACCGCTGGACTGCACTACACCTTTCCTGGACCCTGTAACATATTCCTTCACTTGTAAGTTACCCCACAAAATAAACCTCCCTTTTAGCTATGTAGAGTTGCCTTAATACTTCCAGCAATACATAAGGGGATTACTTCCTAAGAAACAACCCAAGGCCTGTTCATTTGAAAAACTGAGACAAAAACTTTTCTTTGTTTCTGGTCTTGTTCTAAGGAACAATGAAAGATACGTTGGAAACATATTTTTCCTGGGAGTCACCTCAGAAACTGCGTGTGTGTGTGTGTGTGTGTGTGTGTGTGTGTGTGTGTGTGTCTATCCAGGTGTCTGTGTAACAACTGAATCATCAAAATATCCTGAATATTGAATCAGAATATCCTGAGATACCAGTATTCTTATCAACATTGCTTAGGTTAGGATATAGAAATATAAAGACATTAAAGAATGTATTAAATTATGAAATTCCTATGATTTAAGGTTAGAACATGAACTAGATTTATTTCACAAATACAATTTCATTGATAAACAGCTTTTGAATGTATGTACACACTAGACTGATACCTAAAAATATGTTCACTTCCTAAAATTTCAATGGGTGGACTTAAATATAAGTAAGAGAGATGCCTTGTGTATACTTGTGCAATTAAGGAAAAAGAAAGTTTTGTTTTTTAGGAAATCTCTGTGAATCATACACCCAAAAAAGAAAAACGAAAATCTTTGAAGTGATGTTGGTGGTGTCAACAGTGTTTGTAGCACCTGTTCATACCCAAGTCTGAAAACCAGCAGGAAACCCCACTTCCCTTTGTCTCCCCTACTTTCTGTTTAAATCCCTTTAGTTCAGGAAGGCAGGGACAAATGGCTCCTGCCTGGCAAAGTTTGCTCTAAATTCCTCAATACATGGCTGATCTTCAAAGCAAATCCCAAATTGTGACGTATGTTTATTCTGTCACACTTCAAATCACGCTCTAAAAATGAATTATGAAAAAATAATAATTCCCTTACCTTAACATGTTACAGAAAACATGTCTGCTGCCAGAACCCCTAAATAAGACTGTTGGACCATCAGTCTAAATAAACTCATTTGGATAAATTTACTGGGAACATTCAATGAAATGTTGTTAAAAACACAGAAATAAAATGAAACATCAGAACTATGAAGTCTCTTGCTGGCCTCTCTTTCAGATGCGTGGTGACTGAACTTTTCTGAAGGTCACACAGTTTTAATTTACTAAAGCACATGTTTAAATGTAAACCAAGTTAATAAAATAAAGAAAAGGCAGAAATAATAAATAGTAACAATAAAAATGGTAATGTGAGAATCTTTGTGTATGAACAGTTGAACACTGACAATGTTATAATCTTTTAAGAACACTGACCATAACAGTCACTATAACAACAGCAGTTATAACTTATTATGTACCAAGGACTTTTCTCTGCTGGATTTCTGTCTTTTTCACTTAATCTGTGACTTAAATTCCCATGGCATTTTTTTTTCTGAAAGATAAGAATAGAGAAACAGAGGGTGTGCAGTTTGCTTAGAGTCATGCAGACATGGATAAAGAAGAGTGATGCAAACATTATATTCCCATGTTTGCTGCTGTAATCCCACATAACTGTAGCTGGTCCCTTGCTGTGCATTCCCAAGCACACACCACTCACTCACACAAACATCTGTATTTTGTGAATGACCCAAATCACAGGACTTCCATTATAATATAGCTGCAATTATTCTAGCTTTGGATATGGCAACATTTAGACAGACATGCAGCAAAACGAGAACCCCATCTTTATCTACAAGTAATATGGTGAAATATTATTAGTTTTTATGCCTATAAGTTTTGTTGTTTTATCTTTGACAAAGTCTGACATAGTATGCTGGTGACATTTTTAAAATTTAGTGTTTCGCATTTAAAGAACATCTACTTTTGTCATCTCTCATTTTTCTGGAAATGTCACATTGATTTTATCCCTCTTCCAATAAATGGTAACATCCAAAAAACAAATAATTGTCTCACACTTCAAAATCAGCTGCCAGTCAAGGCTAGAGCAAAAATGAATGAAGGAATAATTTTACTTGAAGGATAAGGAAAAAAGTGAAAGTGAGAGCCAGCAGCCCTACGAGACTCTCATAATATTGACAATGACCCAAAGTAACCTAAATTACAATATTTCATCTTTTCTATTTAAGAAATGTCACATAAATGACAGATAGAGCATGTCCTATCACTAGTTCTATTAAATTTTGAATATCATGTAAATTTAGATATAGAACCATAATAAAGATTTAAAATTGTGAAATGATATTCAAGAAGGCTGATTATGTCTAGATAAACTATTCTGGAATTTTTATGTATCATTTCACCTTAATGGTATATGAGCAAAGATGTGGCACCAAACTTGCTTGAAATTTTATTTAAAATTTAGGAATAAAGTAAACTTGACTGTGGGTACAGGCTGAACTCAGAAGCTTTGAACATGGCCCTTAAACCTGTGTTACTGACCTGCAGCTCTTCTGGGGACAGTTGGTGGTGTGGAAGAAATCATTTGAATACTCTGTTATGTGGCTTGTTCCTTTGTCAATGGAAGAGCAAATCAATTGTCTCCACAGTCCCAGAGTTGGGATCTCAGGATGCACAGAGTTGTAGCTGAGGTTCCCCAGATTCAGCAGACAATTTGTGAGGTCTTGAAGGCTTTGGTACAAAGGCCCCATTTCCAATGCAGGAAGGATAGACCCTGCAAAGGGTTTCAAGTGACCCACATATGTCTCTTTTCCTCCCAGAAGGCATACATTTCGGGAGACAATAGGTAAGAAAGATTGAAAAATAAATATAAATAACTAACAGTTTCTTCTCGACGTCTTTCTACACCTCTTTGGCTATCAGCATCAGAAGAGCATGAAGACCAGGCATGTAAACAGTGCTACAGAGAAAGGATTGCATGAAAATGGGTTGATATTGCTAACTAACTTTATATTAAAATATCAGATATTGTCAAGATATTCTAGTTATCCCACCTCAAAATGAATTAACTATGGAAAACACTGATGCACAGAAAGGCCTTCTATTGAATAGCCATGTCCGTTTTTTTCAGTGTTGAATTCAAGCCGGTTTTGTGAATTTATAGTCTGATTTTCAAGAAGCTTTATCCCATCCCCCCCACCTTTTTTTTACCGGTAATGATGTCATTACCTTTACTATTGGAGTCAACCTAATAAAGGTGACAGATCATAGATAAAAGATTGAGAAGAGCTTAGATAGGACTTTTGCTTGAACTAACTAGTCATTGTGAATTTGGAAGTAAAGCTTAAACATGAGTGAACAGACTAGTTCCATGAGATCATTTAGTTGAAAATAATCCAGATCACCAATTAACAAGGTATTAATTGAATAAAGCATTTTCTTCATTAAAAAATGAAACACTTATTTTCATAGCTTGTTGATATGGTAGTGGGAATCTTCTGTTTTGCAGGAGAAAGAGCTTCTCAAACAAGTAGGTGGTGTTACATTGTAGTATTTTGTTGTTGCTGTTGTTTTTTATAGCATTAGGTAAATATATCTTAAGCTACAAAATGCCCTAAACATATCATTTTCTGGTTTATCAGCCTCAGGAATGTGTTGAAGCACAGATGAAGGATATTAATATCCATTTTTTATTAAGAAATTTGAAGTTCTTGCTCCCTCCATACCTCACAGATATTCTGGAGGGAACTATCAAGATAAAACTGTGTCTCCATTGATTTGGTACTTAACTGATGAACTAATTTAGTGAGAGTCTCTATGTTGAGTTATGAGTATAAAATAATAAGACAAGTAAACTTTCAAATTGTTATTCTTACAATCTATTGGGCTGTTTTATACCAAAGAAAGTAAATAAAACCTGCAGCATGTAAGGCATATCTAATGGAGCAGTGCCAAGCTTACTGTTTCTTACAATGATTGGTTTTGATATTATGACAGAAGCTGTGAATCCAGGGACATCCCAGCATTCTTAGCCTTGGTCAACATAAACTTTATACCGCACAGAAACTGACAGCATTCTTTCTCTGTGATTCACAAGGCAACGTTTTCCTTAGAGTTGTGTTTCTCAAGAGCTTGACATTGGAGAGCCAGGGACTTCTCATGGAGACCTATGAAGATGTTCAAGCCAAAGAGTCCAGTTGAGCCAAATGCAACCAGAAAACAAGAAGCTCTGCTGTTGGAAAAAAATTGGAATTAGGTATCAACAACTGGGAACATTGCTCAGCTGATGAAGTAATTGCCATGCAAGTAATGTGAGTTTGATTCCCCAAACTTAAGTGAAGCCTTCTGTGGTAATCTGCAGCTACAGTCCCAGCACTACTGCAACATGGGAGGTAAAGAATCATAGGTCCAGTAAAGCTAGTGCACAAGACGGGAAACAATATGAAACTCCATCTCAAACAAGGAGGGTGGTGAAGGCCACCTGAAGTTGTCTTCTGCCCTCAAAGCACACATGTGGTGCATGGACACCTGGTGTTACTGGATAGAGAGACCCAAAGACCACTCAGCATGACCAATGTCCAAATTGAAGATCTGTATCAACCCCGCTGACAACTGCCTGGAAAGAAGTACTCCTCACAGAGCAGCCTCAAATACGTTTTTCGGGAGCTTTTAAAATCAAAGAACATAAAAAAACTACATCCTAGTTGGCAGTTGGCAAGTAAAGCAAGCAAGAAGTTCAACAGAATGTAAAACATATGCATTTAACTGGGGTATTTCCACCCCAAGTTCTAGAACAGTGTTGGGGACTTCCCATGGGACTTATAGCTGGGAATAGAAATAGGTAGGATCATTTTAATGATAGCTCCAGCTGAGACAAGAACCTTTGCCCTGCCACAATGGAGTTACACATACTTGCCCATACATATACACCACACCTACATATATATGTGTATATATATATATATATGTGTGTGTGTGTGTGTATAATATATATTATATAATATATATATATATATATATATATAGAGAGAGAGAGAGAGAGAAATCTGAGATCTGAATCAATGTTTAGAGTTAAATGTCTAATTTAGCAAGACCCATTAATCATATTGGTAGAGGGGACAGAGAATCAACAGGTCCCTAGCATGGGAGGCAAGTACACTCTGTTAGCTTTCTTTTCTACTCTTTCTTTGTTTTTTGTTTTGTTTTGTTTTGTTATCAAACTTGAGAAAAGGGTTTATTGGTGTCCAGGTTAATCTTGAACTCACTCTGTAGACCAGTAGACCTTGAACTTGTTGAACAACCTACCTCAGATGCTCAAATAACTGGATTACAAGCCTTTGCCACTGGCTCTGACTAATATAATTCTGATGTCCCAATTTTAGCAATGGAAGCAATGATACTGGTAAATATCTAGTGACACAGAGTTTATGCCTATGTGTTGTCTTAACTAACCATTTCTGTAGGTGATGACATGCTTAATGGACACTCTCTAGAGGAATGGTGGGTCAGCATAGCCTGTATGGGTACTCTTAGCTGTTTTTAAGTATGCTTGGGTTCATATGATGGCCTAGGGGTAGAATTCTTTACAGAAACTGACGGTCATCTGCTAATCTTCCTTAAGAAGAAAGTATTTTGTCTTAGTCATCTTTAAAAGTCTAAATTTTTATTAAATGAATATAATATATGAATTGGGATAATTGACAATGTAGTAGTTCAAATAATAATGTTATTCTGAGGGAGTATTGATGTCTTCCATCCTGAAGTTAGACTTTTACAACTCCATGGACTCTGTTCACATAATTCAATACTTCCCTCTATTGAGAGTGAAACACTATAAAACATTGCAACATTTAAATGATGTGAGTTTATATTACATGGCTGTGGTGATACTCTAAGGCAGTAAAAATCTTGTTCATTTGGGTCTATCAAGGAACCAAGTGAACCAAGTAGGATAAGTGATTCATTTCACAAGTCAGGTGTCTATGAGCTAGGGAAGTGAGTGTCCAGTAAGGGCAGCAGTCATCAAAGAACTCACTCTATGATATAAGAAGACATTTAATTGAAAGTAACTGTGAAAGGACCAAACAGATGCTATAACAGGCTACTCAGTCTTTGCTCAGAGATCAGGCCTCAATTTCAGTTTCCTGAGACTTGAACAAGCAGTTTCTGGGAGGGCCATGAACAAAAGACATAGTCCTTTCAGTAGCTCCCTTTCTGCATGTACTCTGATCGCTCCAGGTTTAGCCAATTGTTTACTGTCTGGGACCCTTTACCAACTGAGAGCTATGTGCATAGGTCAATGTGAAACATGTGCTAGGCCAGTCAGCCTCCATGGCAGCTCAAGGACAGAGCCTGGGACTTGTCCATGTCTGCCCAAAAATGATGACTATAACCCCCAACCAACAAATTCAAAGGTTACACACCCTCACCCAATCATATGACACAAAAGCTTGTACCACTCTGTTTGCAGTTTTTCCCTTTAAAAACTCCTCATTTTGAGAGCTCAGTGCCATCTTCCTTCACCCACTGTGTCAGAGTGCTGGAATATAGACCAAACCAGCACTTTTAATCAATAAACCCCTGTACGTTTTGCATCAAATATCAGCTCTGTGGTGGTCTTACTTGGGGGTCTCTCGATGTGGCCACAACAAACAAAATGCTAATATACAGATCCACAGGAAAACTTGCTAATACTACTGTCCCCCAAAGAGGCTAATGTGTAGGTCCACATGGAGCTGAGCCATTCCCCTGTTCACCTGAGCATATGGAAATGAACCTGGTTTTGCTGCTGATCCAGTCTCTCTCAACAGCTTTGGAGAAGTGCTAGATACAAAGGAACCATTTTCAAGAATCGACTTCCAGCTCTTTCAGTTTTGCATCTGGTATCTCCAAATTCAACCACACTGGCCACCTAAGGGAAGCACATTGTAAGTATGTCCATGGTCCTCTTTTGAATGACTGATCTGGCACCATTTGTGAAGGAGTATCAAGAGATCTAACATCAACTTGACTTGATTTTTTTGGTTCAACTACTGTAGTTGCACTATATTGGAGTGAATCCCAGATTCATATCCCAAAAACATATTTATTCCAGCTGATACTTAGTAGTGTGAGTGTGTGTGTGTGTGTGTGTGTGTGTGTGTGTGTGTGTGTGTGTGTGAGTTTGAGTGTGTGTGTGTGTGTGTATTCATATGTGTGTGTAGGTATGCATATGTGTACATGCATGTGTTGATGTGGGGGTCAGAGGACAACTTTGGATACTGTACCTAGGGTACCTTGTTTTTCTGATATGGGCTCCCTTTCCCCTCTAAATTTTACTGATTCAGCTAGATTGAGCAAACAGTTACAGGGAGACTCCTTATTTGTTTCCCAGTGTTTCTCTAGCATTGCAATGAAAAGAAAATGCCATTGTGCCTAGAATTTTCTACTTGGTTTTTGGTGGATCAAATTTAGGTTCTCATGCTTACAACGGAATGATTTTGAACAAAGATTTTTCAAATGCTAAAGGCATTAAATGATCATAATGAATAATAAACATCATTGCTTACCTTATCAAATTAGCCTCAACTTATTGTCCACTCTGGTTACCTAGTCTTCTCAGAACATGGAAAACATTGACAATCTTGTTCTGTAAATAACTGAAAGTAGTGAATTATCTGACATAATTTTTTAGTATTTACAATCATTTACCTAATGCAGTTTCTGATATATAAGATCTGAGTATGGTTTATAGAGATACCAAGCACATAGTATTATAAAAATCCCCTCAACAGTGGACATGGAAAATGTCTAAAATTTGTCTCCCTGTGTTCCCTGCTGTCTGCAGTCAAGCACCCTTTCTCTCCATCCACCCATAGCTCCTGGACACATCTTAGGTATGTGAGATTCATTTTTAGTTAATTTAACAAGAATTGAAGCAAGTGTTTCATACCTGTGTTCATCTTCACTTAGAACAATGCTTCAGAGATATAGCTGTGCATTAATATTGAACCAATTCAGTTGCTAAGTAATATTCCAGTTTACGAACATGTCACAGTCTGTTAATTCAATCAATAATTGGTGAATACTAGCTTTTTTTTCCAGGTTTTTGTTTTCTTTTTGGTCTATCATAAATAAAGCTTTATGAGAAGTTAATGCACATTCTTTGATGAACATATATTTTTATTTCTCTTGGAAAATACATAGGAGTAAGACTGTTGAGATTACATTAAATATATGTAATTATGTAATTATATGTGGAATTGACAGGCACTCTTACAAAGTGGCTTATAATTTTTGTTCTAGCATGATATATTGAATTGTCCTCCTTCTATACTCATAAACATTTGGTATTTTCTGTTGTTTAGTGTTTTTTCCCCCAATTCTCCTTGGAATGAAATTCTTCTTGTGTTTCCTTATGATTTAAATTTATCCTTCTGACATTATTAACAGCATAGAGTACATTTTATTGTGCACATTTGTCATTCATTTACCTCCTTTCTAGAAACATTCTATACACACTTTTAAATCCTTGCCTATGGCTACTTAAAACAGAAATAATTCCAAAGTTAGTTGCTATGGATATCGCTCTATATAAATAAAACACTGGCCAGTGACCAGGCAGGAAGTATAGCCGGGACAAGGAGAGAAGAGAATTGAGGGAACAGGAAGAAGGAGGGAGAGACACTGCAAGCCACTGCCAGGACAAACAGCATGTAAAGACACCGGTAAACCACAAGCGATATGGCAAGGTATAGATTTATAGAAATGGGTTAATTTAAGATATAAGAACAGTTAGCAAGAAGCCTGCCATGGCCATAGAGTTTATAAGTAATATAAGCATCTGAGTGATTATTTTATATGTGGATTGTAGGACTGCAGGGCTTGATGGAACCTGGAGAGAAGCCCTCCAGCAACAATTAGTCTAAGTCTATTAGATAACATAGAACATGGTACATTGCAAAATTCATTTTGTAAGATCTTTCTAATATTTATAGTAAACTACTTTTGTTAATTCACACTGAAAAAAACTACAATGCAGATTACCAAGGTGCTAGGAACTGAAGTAACAGTAGAACAAGAGCCAAAGAGATGGTTACCTGATAGAGTCATCTTAGGAACGTAAAATCAGCTTAGTACTTACAACCTACCAATACATGGGTCATGTATTCAAAATTAAAGAGGAATTTGATGTGATTGTGCAAATATGTGTAAGAGAAAATTGAGGAATTCAGAGTCTTAATAATAGCAGGTTTATATTATATTATAAAACTCATTATAATATATATAATATAAAAAATTCACTATAAAAGAATTAATATCAAATAAATTATATTTATCTGACAAACATCTATTAAGTAAAAACACAGCAGCTGAAAGAAAGGAACCCCCCCTCCTCGACCCCTGCTACCTGCCATCCCTTACTTCACAGAGAACCAGAGTTTCCATTGAGACTGGTGTTGTATGAAGATGGTAGTTCAGAGTTTCCATTGAGACTGGTGTTGTATGAAGATGGTAGTTCAGAATTTCCACTGAGACTGGTGTTGTATGAAGATGGTAGTTCAGAGTTTCCAATGAGACTGGTGTTATATGAAGGTGGTAGTTCAGGGTACAATACTCCATCCATCAGTGTTTTAAAAGGACTCAAACAGTAAAGTAAATAGGAGGTCTGAAAGCACGTGTCTGCATGCCAGCGTGCAATCATAGACATTAGTAAGGAAAGATGAACAGACAAGTGACAGTGATAAAGTTCCTATTTTATGTGATACAGCTATATGCAAGAAGTCAAAAATAGGGCAAAGATACCAGAGTTGAGACTAGTTCAACAACTTACTAGTGTTGAAATATAATTATGTATTTACAGGCTATGAAAGTACACAAATGGGACTTCTAAACCTACAGTAATTCCAATGGCATAAATGATTAGTTCGCTTAAGAATGTACATGGTCATGTGGTAGACCCTCTTTGTAGAGCCAAATTATTACTGAGATATATTCTAGATTATCTAAGATTGTTGAAAGTATTTTTCCTGATTGAGACTGTGCTGGCTAGTTTTATGTTAACTTGACACAAGTTACAGTCATTGGAAAGTAGGGATCCTTAATTGAGAAAACATCTCCTTGATTGGGCTGTAGACAAGCCTGTAGGGCACTTTCTTAATTAGTGATTGATTGGGGGAGGGTCTAGCTCCTAGTAGGTGGGGCCTCTCCTAGACTGCTGGTCCTGGGTTCTATAAGAAAGCATCCTTGTGTGGTGGTAGTAGTGGCTCATGCCTTTAATCCCAGCACTCGGGAGGCAGAGCCAGGCAGATCTCTATGAGTTTGAGGCCAGCCTGTTCTACAGAGAAAGATCCAGGACAGGCACCAAAACAACACAGAAAAACCCTGTCAAAAAAAAAAAGAAAGAAAGAAAGAAGAAAGAAAGAAAGAAAGAAAGAAAGAAAGGAAGGAAGGAAGGAAGGAAGAAAGAAAGGAAGAGGGAGAGACACACAGAGGGGGTGGAGAGGAAGAGAAAGAAAGGAAGGAAGGAAGGTAGGAAGGAAGGAAGGAAGAAAGGAAGGAAGGAAGGAAAGAAGGAAGGAAGAACAAAAGAAAGAAAGAAAGAAAGAAAGAAAGAGAGAGAGAGAGAGAGAAAGAAAGAAAGAAAGAAAGAAAGAAAGAAAGAAAGAAAGAAAGAAAGAAAGAAAGAAAGAAAGAAAGAAAAAGAAAAGAAAGAAAAACAAGAAAGCATCCTTGCCTGATGGTAGTGATGTATGGCTTTAATCTCAACACTTGGGAGGCAGAGGCAGGCAAATTTCAGTGAGTTTGTGGCCACCTTGTTTTACAAAGCAAGTACCAGGAGAGCTAAAGAAACCCTGTCTTGAAAAACCAAAACCAAAAAAAAAAAAAAAAAAAAAAAAGAAAAGATAAAAGAAAGCATCATAAACAAGCCAATAAGCAGCATCCCTCTGTGATCTCTGCATCAGCTCCTGCCTCCAGGATCCTGCCCTGTTTGAGTTTCTGTCCTAACTTCCTTTAATGATGTACTATGATATGAAAGAGTAAGCCAAATAAACGTCTGTGGTGATATTTTATTTGTATTGAAATGTTATTTTAATTTTATGTTAATAAATAAAGTTGCCCTGGGGTCAGAGCTATTAGAGCCATAGTAAGAGCATGGTGGTTAGAAGAGCTAGGTAGATTTCTGTGTGTTCAGGGATACAGCCAGTACTGGAGACATACGCCTTTAAGACCTGGAGGGCGGTACTTACAGGCAGTGATGAGGCAGTCATGTGGTTGGGTTTACAACCAATGAGAAGGCAGAACAGAAAGATTATTTAAACAGGGACACAGGAAGTACCTCCCTCTCTCGGGGAAGCTAGGAGCACTGCAGGAGGTAAGATTTTATCTCTGAGCTCTGACCTCTCGGCTTTTCTCTTTTACCTTGGCTCTGTGTTTCTTATTTTAATAATACGATTGGTTACATCTACATCTGGCGCCCAACGTGACAAGAATCCATTAAAAACTGCTTGGGGCCGGCTCCCTAGCCGGAGCAGCCGGCTCCCTAGCCCTGGCCCAGGTCTGGGCTCAGGCTGGACTGTGAGCTGCTTGCTTAAAGCCAGTGCTACAAACAGCTCAGGCCTGCCCTGCTAAACAGGGCCCCTGCCTGTAAAGCCAAGCCTTGACTCGGCTCAAGAGGGAACAAGTGGCTGGCTTTAAGCTTTAGCCGGCTACCCCTTCGCTTTCACTTTCACTTTCGCTTTCGCTTTTGCTTTCTCTCTTGCTTTCTCTCTGTCTCTCTGTTTCTCTCTCTCTCTCTCTCTCTCTCTCTCTCTCTCTCTCTCTCTCTCTCTCTCTCTCTGGATTTACACCTAGGACTCTAGGTGGCTGTTTTGAAATTCGCTCGGATTTCTACTGTTCTACGCAGATTTGGTAAGTCATAAAGGAAACTATTTAAAAGACAAATTTTTTCCACATTTAAAAAAATGGGTTTCCTGTGTACATTGGAAGAAAATTGGGTTTTGTTTGAAATTTTAGGCAGTCTGACAATGGAACAACTATATGAAAAGATTAGTATTATGGGAATTATGCAGTTAATCACCATGCTTATTCTCATTTTACTATTTAAAAAGATAGTCGATTTAAGTGCCAGGATAACAGCTTTAGAAAAACCTGTTAATTTTAACAGTGAAGTTGGTTCAAGTTTGGATCATAAGGTTACAGAAAGAAAGCCTGTTTTCACACAATCATCCTTAATTTATCCTGTAACCGTACAGCAGATGCCTGATCAAATGGCTACACAAAATATCTGGGCTCCAATTGAACTGATGGATTTTAAAAGGTTTAAGGAGGCAATAGTATCTTATGGCATGCATTCCCCATATGTAAAGCAAATGTTAAACTCTTGGTCAACATATAATAGGTTATACCACAGGACTGGCGGGACCTTGCACAAGCTGTTCTGGAACCCAGCCAGAGAATTCAATTTCTGACTTGGTTTAAGGAGGAAGCTAGAAACGTAGAAACACAATGGAGGGATAAAGGAATACAAGTTTGTCAGGATCAGCTTATTGGAGAAGGCCAATATGCTTCAATACAAACACAATGTTTATATGATGTTCAAACCGTAATTTTATGTCGAATGGCAGCCTTGAATGCATGGGACAGAGTTGATGAACCAGGAAAAAAACATGAGTCATTCACAAAGGTTATGCAAGGCCCTAAAGAATCTTTCACAGATTTTTTAGAAAGACTGGCTTCAGCAGTAAACAGAATGGTCTCAGGATCAGAAGCTAGTAAGGCAATAATTGAAGCTTTGGCATTTGAGAATGCGAATGCAGCATGCAAAAGAATAATCAGGCCATTAAGGGCAAGATCTGCACCTTTGGAAGATTGGATTAGAGAAACAATTAATGTTGAGGTTGATGAGCATGATACGTGGGTAGGAGAAGTAATTTCAAAAGGTTTGAGGAGTGTTAGATGTTTTGGGTGTGGAAAGCAAGGACATTTTAAAAGGGACTGTAAACAGGTCAATCCTAGAAGCAATGTTTCTTCAAGGAACAATGGCAACAGAATGCCCCTTCCTTCTGGAGTATGCAGAAGGTGTGGTAAGGGAAAACACTGGACCAACGAATGTAGATCAACAAAGGACAGACAGGGTAATCCTTTGCCTCAGTTTTCGGGAAACTCCCGGAGGGGCCTCATGCAGGCCCCCATAGCAAAACCAGTTCAAACCTTTCCTGCAGCTGTAGAGGAAATCCCTGCTCTGAGCGATTAAATAACCAAATGACTATTGGAATAAATCAGGCTGGTCAGGATGATGAAAAAGAGAGAATAGAAAATTCAGGAGAAAACATAAAGAAAATTTTTTGGCAAACTTCTATTAATGAACAGAGACCAAAATTAACGATAAAAATAAATGGTGTTTTGTTGTCTGGTCTGGTAGACACAGGTGCGGACATTACCATAATTGCACCAGAATTTTGGCATCCAGCTTGGCCTCTTCAGGAGGTAAACGTTCAACTGTTAGGAATTGGGACATTATCTGGAGTGAAACAGAGTGCAAGATGGCTGGAATGTATTGGTCCAGAAGGACAGAGAGGAAAATTAAAACCATATGTCGCTAACATAGCTATGAACCTGTGGGGTCGAGACTTGTTGCAACAATGGAATACTCAGATTAAAATCCCTCCAATCTCAGAAACAAATCATAAACTAGCACATGTTTCTGAGAGAAATATTAGAAGGCATTATTTTGAGTGGTCACCAGCCATCCATATTATACAGGAACAGGGCACAACAACTGATAATCTTCCAAAAATACCAACAGCTCTACCTTTAAAATGGTTAACAGACAAGCCTGTATGGGTTCAGCAATGGCCTTTAACAACAGAGAAACTCCAGGCTTTAGAAGAGCTGGTAGAAGAACAGTTAAATGCTCAGCATATTGAACAGTCAACCAGCCCTTGGAATTCTCCTGTATTTGTTATTAAAAAGAAATCTGGTAAATGGAGAATGGTAACAGACCTTAGAGCAATTAACAAAGTAATTCAGCCGATGGGCTCTCTACAATCTGGAATTCCTTTACCTACTCTGTTACCAAAAGGATGGCCTCTCATAGTTATTGATTTAAAAGACTGTTTCTTTTCAATACCCTTACAAGAAAAGGACAAAGAAAGATTTGCTTTCACAGTGCCTACTTATAATAATTCTCAACCGGTTAAAAGATTTCAATGGAGGGTCCTCCCACAGGGAATGTTAAATAGCCCAACTCTGTGCCAATATTTTGTACAACAGCCATTGGAAGTGATACGTAAAAAATTTCCTAAATCTATAATTTATCATTATATGGATGATATTTTACTAGCTGACTCAAATGCAGATACTTTAGAAAGAATGTTTGAAGAAGTAAAGAAAATTTTGCCTTGCTGGGGATTACAAATTGCTCCTGAAAAAATACAAAGAGGAGATTCTATTAATTATTTAGGATATAAAATAGAGCTACAAAAAATTAGACCCCAAAAGGTGCAAATTCGGAGAGATAGACTACAGACTCTTAATGACTTTCAAAGATTATTTGGAGATATTTCTCATCTACGAACTATTGTTGGGGTAAAAAATGATGAACTGACTAATTTGTTCAAAACCTTAGAAGGTGACAAGGACTTAAGTCCAAGAGAATTATCACCTGAAGCTGAGAAAGAATTGGCCTTGGTAGAAAAGAAAGTACATGAAGGGCACGTGGATCGTATTGATCCAAAGCTGGATTGCATTTTGGTTATTTTACCCTCTAGGCATTCCCCTACTGGAATATTAATGCAGAGGGAAGATATTATATTGGAATGGATATTTTTACCAAATAAACCAAATAAAAAATTAAAAACTTATGGGGAAAAAATCTCTGACTTGATTTGGAAAGGAAAATTGAGACTTCGTCAATTAGCAGGAATAGACCCAGCAGAAATTGTCGTACCTTTAACTAAGGAGGACATTGAAAAATTATGGACAGAAAGTGAACCTTGGCAAAGAGCTTGCAGTAATTTTTTGGGAGAAATTAACAGCAAATATCCCAAAAGCAACAGAATTGATTTTATAAAGAGAGCTGATTGGATCTTGCCTCGAATTGTACGGCAAAAACCCATATCTGGAGTTCGTACATTTTATACAGATGCCAACAAACAAGGAAAGTCAGGTTACAAATCAGAAAATTTAAGTAAAGTGGTACAAAGTCCTTATAATTCAGTGCAAAAATCAGAATTGTATGCTATTCTGTTGGTATTAATGGATTTTTCAGAACCTCTCAACATAGTAACTGACTCTCAGTATGCTGAAAGAGTGGTATTACATATTGAGACTGCAGAATTTATCCCTGATGCTTCAGAATTAACTTCACTATTTATTCAATTACAAGATACAATCAGGAAAAGGAGTCATCCTTTGTATATAACTCACATCCGATCTCATACTGGTCTGCCAGGCCCTCTAGCACAAGGCAATGATGAGATTGATAAATTATTGATAGGAAATGTGCTGGAGGCCTCAGAATTTCATAAAAAACATCATGTCAATAGTAAAGGTTTAAAAAAGGATTTTCCCATAACCTGGCAACAAGCCAAAGAAATAGTAAAGAAATGTCCTACTTGTTCCTTCTATAATCAAACACCATTACCAGCAGGATGTAACCCAAAGGGTACTCAGAGGAATGAAATCTGGCAGATGGACGTGTTTCACTTTGCAGAATTTGGAAAACTGAAATATGTACACCACACTATCGATACTTATTCAGGATTTCAATGGGCAACTGCTTTGAGTTCTGAAAAAGCTGATTCTGTAATCACTCATTTGCTAGAAGTTATGGCCATTATGGGTATACCTGCACAAATCAAAACTGACAATGCTCCATCATATGTCTCTGTTAAAATGAAACAGTTTTTTGCTTATTACAATATAAAGCATATTACAGGTATACCACATAATCCTACAGGTCAAGCAGTTATAGAAAGGTCAAACAGAACTCTAAAGGATATGCTAAATAAACAGAAAGGAGTAACAAAAACCCCCAGAAATAGACTGCATAATGCTCTATTAACTTTGAATTTTCTGAATGCCAATGAGAAAGGAACAACAGCTGCAGAGAGACATTGGGTAATAGAAAAAACTACAGAATTAAATCAGCCTATATACTTTAAGGATGTGCTGACCTCAGAATGGAAGCCAGGGTATGTATTACGTTGGGGACGAGGTTTTGCTTTTGTTTCTATAGGAGAAGATAAGCTGTGGGTACCATCAAAATTGATAAAGGTTCGATTTGAACAAGAGAAACCTCTTAATTAGAGGAGGTGATAGTTCATCAACCAGCATGAACATCCAATTTAAACTAACTTGTACCTGTAACACATGTCTTTTCATTTAATCAGATAATAACTTGCCAAAAAGGAACATCCCCAAAATTAGTCTTGGGGGAAGGTTTTTGTTTTTGTCTTTTAGGAGAATGAAGGTTAAGGAATCTGAAGGACACAAGACAAATGAGACAACTGAAGAAAAGGGACAAATCATCTATCCCAGGAAACAGAGTATATTGGAGTATATGGCATATGGGTATATATTATCTAAAAAATTTTATGTCTTCTTAAATGTTTGTTTCTGCTTTTCTCTAAAGATTTAACACTATTGGTTTTCTAATAGTCCCAGTTCAATTAAAATTTAAAGCTGACTTTGGAGTTGGAGAATGGCTCTCTCCTTCTTTAAACTCAAGCATGTTGTTAAAATGAAAATACAAACTCCCTGTATCATGACAGAATAAAAGAGCCATTTTCTGCTATGGGACAGGACAAAAGCCAAATTAATTAAGGGACTATTCTATTACTAATCTCAACTCTTTGATTCTATTCTGATTCTTTAAACTTTTCTTAAAGTATAAATTTTATATCAAAATTTACAAGATTAATATATATATATACATTTTAAACTTTGTTAAGATATGAATGGTCATATAGAGTACTAACTAATTCTAGAAAAAAGGCTTCAGTTAGCTGCATATATATGTCTTTGTGTTCGAGTCTCTTATCAGTTTTCTGCAGGAAATCACGGCCAAGCCTAACATCAACTGAAGTCTCCGGAAAGAAGATGGGGCCCCACAACAACAACAACAACAACAATTCCACGTGGACAATAATAATATCACTAAGCTGACAAACATCATCTACAGATCAGCTTTGAACTACAAGGTGCTCAGAACAATTTTGAGATGACTAGCTGAGATGATCCAGTCTCAAAGACTACTTGAATAAGGACTTGAGATAAACCCTGAACTTTGGCTTTATACACAGACTGGATAATAATGAAGGATATAGTTACCTTTCCTAGAATTTGACAATTAACGTAAATTTTTCTTTCAGGATAAAGATAACTTCACCCATACCCAGCAGGAAGCAATTTTAAGAATATGACACCCACATTGCCAAAGAAGTGGTGTGGGGCGGGTGGTTTTTTGGTTCTTTTAATGGGTTTTGGGTCTGGGATAATTTTCATTATTTAGGGGGGTTGGTTACAAGTTGTTGTCAAGGGTTAGGAAAAAGGATAAGCAAAGGAGATTAGATTTAAGGTTCTTGTTTAAAAAAAAAAACAAAAAAAAAAAGAAAGAAAGAAAAGAAAAAGACAATTACTAGTTTTAAATACTTTACATTATTACCAACTATTAGGATATAAAGAAATGAAAGTTAGTAGTTAGACATTACAATAGAAATTGTAGTCATATTAGATATGTTTTAAAAATTGAGCAGATATATTTTAGACAGGTCATCTTCAAACCCTTCAGAGATCTAACGAATATGGCATTTAAAATATTTTAATAACTTAGAAATTTTTCTTTTTTGAGACATGTCGGCTCCTGGCAGTACCAATCTACTTCAGAGAAAATATGGGCATTGAAGAAACTGCATATGGAGTTAATTTTCATTGTGGCAAAAGTTAGCCACTGGACAACAAAGTATCCTCAAATCAACAGGACAAAATGGACAGACAGAACACGAAACAAAGGACTACTGATTCCTGCCAAAACAAGTGTGGTTATGGCTTTATCAGACGGCATCTTCTGAGGCCAGGACAATATGGCACCATCCCTGAAGTGGCCTTCACAATCTGGAAAAGGTACAGTGCCCTTTTCTTTGAAGGCAGCTGAACAGGCAGTGGGCCGATGGCTTCTGTTGTGCAGTGGAACAGCAACTGAAAGCTCACGCCTCTCAATAGTAGACTGGCATTTAATAGAGGGATGTGGAGAAGGGCATGCTTAGATGAAGCCATATATACACAGCCAAGAAGAATGGACAGCTGAATTCAAAAACCATCAACAATTTCCAGAATTTAAAATCCTGAATCATGACATGACACTAGTGGAATTCAGGTGTTTCTGGTACATGGACTGCTCTCACCCAGTGTGAGGTTGAACTGTTGACCTTGTGTACAACCTACTTCACAAATGAGTCTGTCAGATACCATAAGCCTATAGGCTGAAGATGATGCCCCAACACTGCAGAGAAACCTCAGGTGACTGTCCAGGCAGCTGGCTGTTTCTGTCAACTCACAAAATTTTTGGAAGTTGCTTTTGTGCACTTCCTGTTTTTATTTTTGTTAGCTAATATTATTTCCTTCTTGGGTCTCTGAGGGAGTTGAAGATTAGTTAGTTATAGTTAAAGATTAATTAGGATAGAAAGTGAATTAGATACATTTTGGACTTACTAAAATAGGATAGATAAGGGAATTATTTTCTCTGATTAGTCAAATACAAATGGACTAGACATCGTTTAGGTATTTGTTACTTGTATATATTGTATATAGTTATTGTACTTTTGTATATAGTTTTTCTTTTGTTAGTTATAACCTTTTGCCTTTTTTCTTTTTATTAAAATAGAAAAGGGGAAATGTGGTGATATTTTATTTGTATTGAAATGTTATTTTAATTTTATGTTAATAAATAAAGTTGCCCTGGGGTCAGAGCTATTAGAGCCATAGTAAGAGCATGGTGGTTAGAAGAGCTAGGTAGATTTCTGTGTGTTCAGGGATACAGCCAGTACTGGAGACATACGCCTTTAAGACCTGGAGGGCGGTACTTACAGGCAGTGATGAGGCAGTCATGTGGTTGGGTTTACAACCAATGAGAAGGCAGAACAGAAAGATTATTTAAACAGGGACACAGGAAGTACCTCCCTCTCTCGGGGAAGCTAGGAGCACTGCAGGAGGTAAGATTTTATCTCTGAGCTCTGACCTCTCGGCTTTTCTCTTTTACCTTGGCTCTGTGTTTCTTATTTTAATAATACGATTGGTTACATCTACAAACGTCTTTCCTTCCCAACTTGCTTTCAATTATAGTGTTTCATCACAGTAATAGAAACCCTAATTAGAACAGAGACCATCTACATTTAAAAATACTAGTGTGGGCTACAGAAAGACAGGGAGTGATTTAAATATTTAGCATAGAAACAGTGGCAAGTTCTCTACTAGGTACTATGGCCTACCCAACCATTAATTCTTGGCCCACTAAATGGTAACAAGCATGAGTTATGTCTGTAAAGGGGTATAAGTCCAACTAGAAAGTAGTGGATTCTTCCTTCAACATTCTAGCTACTACCATAAAAATGGACATATCTAGCCAGGTTGGTTGTTATTGTAGCTCATAATGGTAGGGAGAGTCAGGTTTCTTTATGGATGGGTTTCCAGGTAGGTTACACATGCTCCATTGGATGTTATATAACCAGGCACATATTGGAAGCATTAAGAGGACTCAATAGATTTAAAATGAGTAGGTGAGGTTAGGAGAAGAAAATGGTTGGGGAAGTTTATAGGAGGATTTAGATGGGAAGCTCTTGAGTTAGGTTTCATCAAAATATATATGCATGCATAAAATTATCAAGCAATATTTTTAAAAATAAAAAAAGTTAATGTGTGTAGGGAGTGGAGGTGTATGTGACATGGCGTGCATGTAGAAATCAGAAGACAGCTTTGCATGCTTGGTTTTACCCTTCTCTTCCACCTTTACAGGAGTTCTGGGAAATGAACTCCAATCTCTCAGCTTGTGTAGCTAGCATCTTCACCTGCAGAGTCATCTCACAGGCCCCCAAATCCACATATTATAAATGTCAATTATCCTTAATTTAGAGGCACAATGAAACATCTAGCAAAAATAAATCATTTGTTGAGAGTTTTGAAGCATTAATAACCTAAAAGCTCTAGGTGGGCTGAGAAACTTCAGGTAGGAAATTTGACTTGATTGATAACACCTGTGATTGTCAGGGTCCAGGAAGCTGCCTGTAAGAAGATTGATATACTAACCTCCCTTGGCATCTACCACTTTGAAACTGGACCAACAGACCTGCTGATAAAATCTTCCATCCCTAAAGTTTTCCTGTTCCACCCTACAGAACCCCCAAGCCCTCTGTGATAGCTGCATACAGTTTCCACTCTCTCAGAGAGAGCGGTGTCTCCAGTTGTTCTGATTAAAGAACAATTCTGCTCATGTACAGAAGATGGTTAGTTAGGTAGTTGGTCATCTCTGTCTTTCTCTGTCACCCAGATCAACCTGGAGCTAACATTTGGTGTCCCCACACACACCCAAGGCAACCACTCCTATTTCCCCTTATCAGCTTCCTGCTCCTTTCTTGGACTTACTCTGTTGAAATATTGGCTGCTCAGTGAGTTTACTAGGGCTTAATGGCAGCCAATCAGGACTTGAAAACTCTGAGGTTTTCATGTGCCCTATTAACTCAGTTTGGCCTTCCATTCCCTCTCTTATTATGGAGAGCTCACCAAAAGTGACCACTCACGGTTTATAGACAACTGAAAGTCTTTAGGCCAGCCAGCTAGGGCTACATTCAGACATTCTGCACCTAAGTCTAGCCCCAAGCATTTAGACTAAGGGGATTTTAAAGACAAAAACTACATCATAGTATCTCAGCATTTGTACAAACAAGCAGTTATTTAACTTCTGTTTAGAAGCTAAGACAAGCTTTAGGTGAAGGCAGTTGGATTCTGTGCAAGCAGGCAGTTTAACAGAAGCTAATGTAGATTAGCTGGGGTATCTAGGCCCCAGGTCCTAGAATAGAGTTGGGTAATTTTCCACGGCATTCTCTACTAAGGAGATCAAATTCTAGTTAAACCTGAAATGGCCTCAATAAGAAAACAAGATGTAGGTACCACTATCCTCTCATAATCTCACTATCTTCTGACCTCTAGAGCAGAGGCCCTTTGTCATTCAACACAATGACACATTCAACTTGTACACCAATATAAGGACTTGGTTCAGTCTACAGGTGCCCTAGTCTGGTATTCTTATTCTATGTCTGGGGGTCCTAAAGCTTTCTGCCACCATGTTATTAGAATGTTGAGCCTCAGGATCATTCCTGTTTTGATTCTGACTTTGTCTATTCCTGCCAGTTATAGCCCCAAGGCCACTCATTTCTAGCCACTTTCTGACTATTGGTGATGACTTATTATCAGAAACTAGCTTCACCCTTATCTTGCCTAAAATGGGATCCAAAATCTCTATTTCAACATTCTTTTGTCTTTTCTGAAAACAGACCTCAAGGCATTAGTAAGTCTGTCAACTGAGGTCTGGACTCAATAGAATCTGGGCATTTCTTTCAACTTTTAAAGTCCTACTGACTCAGACAACTTCATAAGGTAGAATGACAGATGGTCTAAAGTTCCCCACCTTCAAATCTCTTTTCTATCTCCAGGCCCAAACTTTATTTCTGCACATCACATTTGACCAGCTCAGACTTCTAAATCTAACTGCCTGAACTCTCTCTCTCAGATGCCAGTCTGGCAGATGAGCCTCCTCCCTATTAGAGCAGAGCATATTAAGCTGTTAGCATATTGTCCTGTGCTGCTTGGACTCACCGATCAGATCAGCTGAGACTGAAAGATTGCATTTGACCCTAACACCTCAGACTCAATCATGTCTGCCTCGAAGTGTCCTCCAAACTTTTATCTTGGGTCAGTCTCTATCCTTGAACTTTGTGACTGGGAAAATGGGAGCAAAACAGTCCAAACCTTGTCCTGGCCTGAAATACAGTTGGTAACTTTCTGTAGGAAGCTACTCTGCAGGGGACCTTTCTTTATGCCTCTTTTGGACTCTAAGAGAAACCTCATACTGGGACTCTAACTACTCTATCAGCTACTCCTGATGTCAATTTTCTGAGCTCAGATCGTGAATTTCCTTCCTGTTTCTTTATTTTGCTATTTTCTGCCTACCTACTTAGGCCATAGATACTATCTCCTTCTATACCCAAAATAATCCACTTTTTAAACAGAAGAGTGTAACAATCCACATTTTACCTGCAAAGCAGTGAATCTCCTGGGGGTGGGGATGGGCTTGCTGAATTATGGGGATGAATTCACTTGTAGCCATAAGCAACCATATAGTTTGCTGTCAATATTGGCTAAGGAACTTTATCAAGATGGAAGCAACCATATGATTTGGCTGTCAGTTTTCCTGCTTATGATATCGAGATGGAAGCATATATGATGTAACTTGTCTACCATCTTGGTTAATGTCACCACATGGCACAATTCAAAATGGCAGCACCCATAAAACTTCATCATTTTACTGAGTTCTTTGGGTCTCCTAACATACCTGTTATATTAGACTAAGGAGAAAGCATTAGAACTCAAAAGTATTTATTTTGTAATTTTAATGTTATAATTTTGGTAGTTTTTACATGATACGTGTGGGTAGAAATAGCAAAGGTGCTATTAGTGTTCCTTGTACATGATAGAATTAACTTTTAGAACTTGATGGAATTAACTTTTTTTTAAGTTTTGTTAGCGGTGATAGTGAAGCCCTGCTTGGGGTGAATAGACCTTTCTTTGTAGCACAATACTCTACCATAAAATGAATCTTATCACAAAACCAAAATAACTGAGGTCTTGGAGATGCTTTCCACAGGTAACTACATAGGTTGGTAGGAGAAAGTGTAAAGTTCATGCTAAGACTTTTAATCATGCACACGGGACACTTGATTTCTGTAAGAAGTAACAGGTAAGAATTAGATCTGTTTCTTCAGATGCATCATATGCCAAAAAGGTAAACTCAGTCCATATTATTTAAAACTTTGTAGACAGTTGGTAAATTTGTGGTACAAACAAGGGATTTGAAATGCTTTTGGATGATGATTTTCCATGGACGGAAATTTTTGTCCATGTGAAGGGCCACTCGAAAGGCTTCTGGTGTCTGGATACTTATCTATCTCTATGCAGAATAATAGTTAACCAGGGAACAAAATATTAGAAAACTTGTGTGCATGTTCTACTATAAATTAATAAAGATGATCTCCAGAAAGTAGGAGATTAACACCTAGAAGAAACCACGTGGTGACCCTTGTTGCTCCATATTTGAGCAGGTATACAAAGAGTAGCTTGGTCATCTCTGGAAGGTAAGTTTCCTATTCTGTGAGATTGCTGTCATGTCTATTTATACTAATGTCACTAACACTCAAAGTACTCCACTACTCAGAGGCACTTTATGCTTCAGTTAACAGGTATTGCCTTTGTCGCAGTGCTTAAAACACAGCAAGCAAAACTATTCTAATCCTTGTGCTCTCACTTTCAGATAGATACCATAGTTGCAGAATATCCTAATAACATTGTTCCCATGGCTTCTATGAGTTAAGCAGCAGATCCCCGAGGCAGAGGTAGCTCTATCTGTTTCACCAGTAAGTCTTGTACTGGATTCTAGAATGCTTACATTCAATCTAGGGGTAAGTTTAGGACCAGTTGCCAAAGCAGGTTGTGTTAAATTATCTGTTTTGGATCACCATTTATTGGTTTGGAACAGAGCAATTAAACTGTAATTGGGGGAAGAAGAATTCTTCAGGAATCACGTAAGAAATAATGCAGTTCTACTCTCCCAGACTCTATCAATCCTCCTGAGGAAGAATATAGACTTTTCAGTAGAACAAAATCCTGATTAGGAAGGTGAGTGAATCTTTAAAGTTCAGTAAGTAAAGTGAGCTTTTGTCCAGATTTTGAGAAGAGTGTTAAAAATATTTTTTTAGAAAGTGTAAAGATGGTCTTGCTTTTAGAGAGGATGAGAAAATAATTGAGGGGGAAATGGAAGGAAGCAGGACAGAATTTGTAAAGTTTTCATAGTTATTGACATTCATAAATCCCCTCATATACTGACTATAAGTTTTTCTGAAAGCCATTGAAAGAGTTGAGTTTGTGCTTCTACTGATATGGATAACATCACTGTACAAGCACACAAAAGAGCGTACCATAAGAAACTAAAATTTGAGATGGTAAAGCTATCCTATGGGAGAAGCCTTGTCTGGCCTTCCATATGAAGTCAAGATCATGACTTCAGATCACCAAGATATATCACAGTGGAACCCTGAACTTACAGTTGGGTTTTCAGTTATTAAACTAAAATATCAGATGCAGGAATCATAATGGGCTATGGTAACAAAAAGGCCAGTGAAGGACATCAGTGAACACATTTATTTAATGTAGGGAAAGAAGCCTTAAAAACACTGAGCTTACTGACAGATGCAAGGTTTGGAGGCATTAATAATAAATATAAAAGGTAAGCCTCCCCCCACCCTCCTCTGTGCAGAGGGAGAGCACGGGTGCTGAACCCACCTCCCCCATTCTGCTGCACTAAGACTTTCCTTGGAGGTCACAAGCAACACTTAGCTCGCAGCACTCAGGATTATTGATGGTAGCAGCCAGCAGAATAAAAATTCCATAGGTAGGCAGTAAATATTTGAAAAGACCTTTCAGTTTGGGGAATGGTTTATATTGTTGCTTAAAAATGTAGTTTGAGAGCCATGGGAGCCTGCGATTGGGTGCGGCGTGTTTTACAAATGACACCCATTTGTCCTGGGCAAGAAACATTCCAGCCTGTAAATGTCAGGTTCACAGTGACCAGATATGATGAATGAGTGCTCCAGCTCCTATTAATATGGAGGTCACACATTTTGGAAAAAAAAATTAGGGACTACTTCAAAATTAATCCCACCTCTCTGTGTGGCAAAAATGATAGGAAAAGAAATAGGGAGAAAGTTTGTAAAAACATGAAGCATCAAGTCTCCTTCTAAATATCTCTTCCAGCTTCCAACTTCATAAAAGAATTATCTTAATCATATTGAAAAAAGAAAATGAGAGGGTTTGAAATATGGTCACAGATGGAAATGCCGACACAGGGAGGTACAGCATAAATTTCTAGACACTCAAGCCTGGGATATTGCAAGCATGATTCCATAGCTCAGCTTCTGAAAGGCATAATAATTACTATTTGGCTGTTTGTCAGGATGAGGGATCCACTGGAGGGAATGTCTTATTCAATTTGGGAGCTGAAATTACACAACCAGTGTTATATTAAATAACATCGCAAGGCTGGAATGGGAAGGAATCAAAGCCAGCACCCAACTGTAAGCAAGGAGTAAGTATGCACAAAGTACAAGAGGTCCTAGAGGAGACTGCTAGCTTTCCTGATGCTAATTTTAGGCATAATTTAATTATATGCAAATTCACATAAATTTTCATAATCAATTTATGTGCCTGGTAATGACAAATGATGTCACTTTGCAATTAGCAGGTGTGCTAAATCCATTAACAAATATTTATTAAGAATCTAATACTATCAAAGCCAGTGTAAGTGTTGTACAGGAATGAGAACACATTACAATCCTTAAGTTTACTTGAGGAATAAGACTACACACAGCATCTAGTAACAGAAGTGGAAATGAAGCACATTATGAATGAGTGATCCCAAGAACTGAACTAAGGGGAAGCTGCTTCCCCTATGAGGCATGGAAGTGTACAATGTGCCCTTTGTTCTTTTGGCTTTAATTCATTCCTCCATTAAGCTAAGTAACAGTCAAATTGTGGATGATACATATTAAAAATAGAGCTGAATGTTGGAGTTAGCTTTTAGTCTACAGAGTACTTAAAGAAGAGCCTGGCTTACATATAAATGGCTGCAAAAATGTTTAGGCATTAGTGTATTTTATGACAGAGGGTTCTGCAGCCCCTAAGTTGGGGTTAGAGCAAGGACAGGTACAGGTTTTAGCTATCCATTATAACCTTTGCCCATCAAATTACTCTCTGTTTGTCATACCATTTTAAATTTTCATGCCAGCAGGGCCTTAAATGTCAGAAGTCCTGTTATAATGGAGACTCGAGTGTCTTTAATTAATGCTTCATGTTCCTGTTATGGTTATTTAGAATTTGCTGAAATCCCTAGAGCTATAAATTTCTTTTACAGGTCTTGGCGGTATGAACTTTAACAAAACAGCCATAAAGGGGCAATAGGCAAGGGTGATGTATCAGCTCACAGCCCTGGTGAGGTGGGCAGGAGGAGGGAGGATTTTGCCAATAGATTAAAAGATTTTGTTTTTGTCGAGGGGGCTAAAGCTGGAGCAAATTGGACATAAAACTGGAAAGCAGGAAAGCAGAAATCTGTCTAAAATATCTGGGGTCAAGGAGCTACTTTTCACAAGATGGACAATTATACTGACTTTTGCTTTCAATTCCAGTAAAATTCATTTACTTAAACACATTTCATATGAGTAGTTACTATGCAGTGTTTGCATGTCACTGAGGAAGTGGGACAGGAGAGGAAGGGGAAGCCTTTGATTTATTAATCCCAGAAGCCAGATTTGAAGACAAGGTTAGCATATAGCAAACAATTGTGCAGTATTAACAGGCCCAGCATAAATCTGCCAAAGTGCTCGAGTGAGCAGTCTCTGAACGTTGAATTCTGCTGCATCTTGCAGGAAAGATCAGGGGAAATAGAATTACCCTGGGATCCACCCTGAAGCAGATGACATGAAGTGTTTCTTGTAAAATGGATGGCCATTTGGAATGTGAAAACACAGGGGAAGCCACTCTAGGGGAGAAAACAGGGCAGGGCAAATCACAGAGGAATAATAATAATAAAAAACAACAACAAAAAAGCAGTATGCTGTTGTGGATATCAGCATGGCTTTAGATTCAGCAGACACAGTTTTGAATGAATTACCAGACTATTCCGTTATTTGTTTTGGAACACAGGATTAGTTATATAGAAGTATAGTGTTTAGAATTTCAGATAATTTTAGCATAATTTAAAATAGTTGAACTTGAAATTAAAAATTCCATTGGTGATATTGGAGTTATACACTTCATAGGCAAGCTAGGAACGCAGATGATTGGTAGAGAATTTAGTATTATTTTCTTTCTGTTTTTGCATGACAGGACTTCTTCCAAATTTCAATGTCTCCTCATTTGCTAAATATATAAGAGTAAGTAGCAGGAGAGACTAGAATGAGACTCCATCTTTCTCTATAGCTGTGCAATAAGTTTGAAAAGGGAAATAAGACACAATTGTGTGCCACTCCCTTAGACAAATAGAAGTGAGCTGGCCATGTGCCTGGACTGGTTCACTGTCTCAGAATACCACACGCCATGAAGGTAACAATGTGCATTTAGCATATCAAAGACTACTTGTCTTAGTTATGTTTTTATTGCTGTGATAAAACACCATGACCAACATAACTTATAAAATAATCATTTAATTTGAGGCTTACCATTTCAGCTAATTAAGAGTCTATGACCATCATGGTGGGGAACATGGCAGTCAGTAGGCAGGCTTGGAACTGGAGCAGCCCAAGAGAGGAGAGAGAGAGAGAGAGAGAGAGAGAGAGAGAGAGAGAGAGAGAGAGAGAGATTGGGAATACTGCAGGTCTTTTGAAATCTCAGTCTGTAGCCAGTGACACACCTCCTCCATCAAGGCCACACCTCTAGTTCTTCTCATAAGGTTGTATTAACTGGTGAACACATATTCAAACACATGGTCCTATGAGACCATGCTCATTCAAACCACCACAGTATTTTAAATTTGCATTTTATGAGTGAAAATGAATACTTATGTTTACACTCAAGTTCTATATATGAGTTACTAATTGAAACACAATCTCATTGATTGGAGTGAAGAGAATTTGATCAAAACCTAGTCTAGAGGTGATGTGTTAAAAGTGTGCTCTAAGGGTTATGGTTTTGGTATATGGAGTTGTAACAAATGCTATATATCCAAGTATGTGTATGCGAGTACTTGCAGAGGACATAAGAGGGTAGAAAATACCATGTTGGTTCAGGGCATTAAACTTGGGCCCTCTGGAAGAGCAGTATGTGCTCTTAATCACTGAACCATCTTGGTAGCCCCAAGTTGAGAGTTTTGTATTGTACTTTCTTCTTAGGTATTAAAAGTTTTATACCATATTCTTTGGTCTTGATATATTTCTGATGAGAAGTATACAAGTGGTTGATATATGGTTCACTAAGTCAAAGATTATTTTAGCAATATTCACAGCCTGTTTTCACTAACGGGAAGAATGGGCTACTAGCATCTATCTGACCATCAAGGGAAGGAGATCATGCATGTTGATAGACATCCCAAAGTGTGCAGGCCAGGTGTGACAGAAAGCCTTGTCTGTCAACAATGTGGAGTTTATAAAGACTTTCCCAGTAGGTGATGCTTTAAGTTTTTGGTGGTTGCTTTTTATTTTTATTTTTGTTACTGTTTATATTTGCTTATGGTTTTCAGAGATTAGAGTGCACTGCATCAAAATTGTGTCATTCTGCTTTCACCATTAGTGGTATCATCCCAAATACATACAACACATTAAAAAGCTGTTGCGGTAATGCCCACGCTACCACTACCCATTCACCATGTCCAAATGAGGGGCTGTGGATTAAAAAATAAGAGACAAGAAACAGCAAGTCATTCACCACAACAGAATGCCGTTTATTGAAAGAGGGAGGAAACCTTAAATATAAGCTTACAGCACAATGGAGGATCCCTGGAGGGCAGAAGTTCACTACCCAATGTTCTACATTCTTGTATCTAAGCTGTTTACACCAAATGCAGGATACACAAACAAAGAACCTCCGGTGAGCATTCAGGAAGAAGGAAACCAGCAGGGAATCAGCATAGGGAGGACATCTGGTCAAGGTTGGCAAGCAAGGCAGCAGCCACTCACAGTGGGGGGTCAGGACCCACAAAAAGCTAGAATCATCAATATCCAAAGCAAGACAGGATAAGTTCAATAAGCAATGCAATTGTATATCTTCATTTCTTCTGGATAATATTAGATGGACATATCATGAAATAATAACTTCACAAGTAGCAATAAGCACAAATGTATTATGATATTCACTTAACTTCACTTTTGCATATTAAACTTTTAGTGACCACTGTCATAGGCATAGGCATAGTCATAGTCTAAAATCCAAATCACAGATTAAAGTCTTAAATCACCCTGGAGGAAGAGGAAAATGCTAGGATACAGTACAAGGAGAACCTCTTAGAACGCTATGGAAGATATACACTAAAAAATTTGGTATCTCAACTTTAATTGCCATCATCTATTGGTTCAGCACTTCCATATAGCTATGTATTAATTAATATAACAGGGATTAGAACATCTTCAAGCTACACATAATGTGAGCAATAGGATTGGTGGATAGATTTGACTATAATTATATTATTTAACGGTGACAATAAGATAAGCAAAGAATGCCTGGAAACCCATAGAAGCAGCTGTACAATGAACTATAGAGCTCTTATAATAATGACATTGTATTAAGTCAAGCATGAAGTTGTGCATACTTGTTAATGATTATATTTATAAAATTAAATAAATGTACATTTGTGAGCACCAGGGAAACAATGTGGTCTAAGTATACCCTACTAGAACAGGCTATTGAGGTTACTTCTCTACTGCCATTCATGTTCTTTTTCAAGATCTAGGTGGTAATTATGGCTTTTTTTTTTACCATTTTTTTTTTATTATTTTTAGTCCTTAGTATAAACTTTTGAGAAACATGGAAGAAAAAGAGAGCAAAGCAGTAAGGACAGGAAGAAAGAAGATATCTATAGAACATTTATATTTAAATAATGAAGCACTCTGGGAAAATAAATGAAGTTGAAACATGATGTAATATTTAGATAAAAATTTAAAAATAGAAATGGAGTTTTCTGTGCCACATGTTACATTAACTGATTAAGTGAAACTGTTTGAAAATTCATTTGTGTGGAGCTAGGTGTAAGGATCAACCCAAACTCAGAAAGTCTGAAGAAACTATACACAAATCTACTATGTGATAAGGTTATGAAAGCATCTTCTGAACATGCTATGACTGTTAAAGTCATGATTATCCCATAGCTATGACCACTAACATAAGGCTTTTTTATGTGCTATTTGCATGTGCACATGTGCGCACGTGTGCACGCGCATACACACACACACCACACACACACACACACACACACACACACACACACACACACACACACACACACCAGAAGAATGCAGGACTGGAAAATAATGTGACCAGCAGAAGTAGTATGGAGATATCATGGTAATTGGAAGAAATATGATAACAATATGTTATAAACATAAACGAAGCTGATAAAAATTTTTAAAGACATTAAAATATTTAAAAAAAAACAAAGAAGGGCATGTAGGTTGTTTTCAGGTTCTGGCTATTATGAATAATGCTGCTATGAACATAGTTGAGCATGTGTCCTTGTGGTATGATTTAGCATTCCTTAGGTATATGCCCAAGAGTGATATAGCTGGGTCTTGAGGAAGTTTGATTCCCAATTTTCTGAGAAACTGCCATACTGATTACCAAAGTGGCTGTGTAAGTTGGCACTTCCACCAACAATGGAGGAGTGTTCCCCTTGCTCCACATCCTCTCCAACATAAGCTGTCTTCAGTGTGTTTGATTTTAGCCATTCTGACAGGTGTAAGATGATATCTCAAAGTTGTTTTGACTTGCATTTCCCTGATGACTAAGGATGTTGAACAAATCCTTGAATGTCTTTCAGCCATTTGTGATTCATCTGTTGAGAATTCTCTGTTTAGCTCTGTAGCCCATTTTTTAATTGAATTTTTCATTATTTTGATGTCTAGTTTCTTGAATTCTTTATATATTTTGGAGATCAGCCCTCTGTCAGATGTGAGGTTGGTGAAGATCTTTTCGCATTCTGTAGGCTGTTGTTTTGTCTTATTTACTGGGTCCTTTGCCTTACAAAAGCTTCTCAGTTTCAAGAATTCCCAATTATTAATTACATAGATGCCCCTCAACTGAAGAATGGATTAAGAAAATGTGTTACATATACACAATGGAGTACTACTTAGCAGTGAAAAACAATGACATCATGACATTTGCAGGCAAGTGGATAGAACTAGAAAATATCCTGAGTGAGATAACCCAGACTCAGAAGGACAAACATTGTATGTATTCACTCATAAGTGCATACTAGGTAGATGTAAAGCAAAGGATAACCAGACTACAACCCACAGCTCCAGAGAAGCTAGCTAACAAGGAGGACCCAAAAAGGGATGCATGGCTCATCCTGGGAAGGGGAAATAGATGAGATCTCCATGAGTAAATTGGAGATGAGGAGTGGGCAATGGAGGGTAGGGGATGGGGGATGAAAATATAAGGAAATGGGATGGCTGAGCTGGAACAGGGATAGAGTGGGAGAACAATGAAAGAGATACCATGATAAATGGAGACATCATGGGGATAGGGAAAAACTGGGTGCTGGGAAAGTTCCCAAGAATCACCAAGGACCCCAGCTTACACTACTAGCAATAGTGGAGAGGGTGTCTGAACTGGCTTACCCCAGTAATCAGATTGGTGAATACCCTAACTTTCATCATATAGCCTTTCTCCAGTAACTGATAAAAGCAGATGCAGAGATCCACAGTCAAACACCAAGCCAAGCTCCAGGAGTCCAGTTTAAGAAAAAGAAGAGGGATTCTGTGAGCGGGGGCTTCAAGATCATCATGGGAAAACCTACAGAGATAACTGAAGCAAACTAGGGAGAACTCATGAAATTTAGGTCAACAACTGTGGAGCCTGTATGGGACTAGACTAGGCCATCTGCACAGCCAGATAGTTGTGTAGCTTGATATGCTTAAGGGGCCCCATGACAGTAGGGTCAGAATCCATCCCTGGTGCATGAGCAGGTTTTTTTGGAGCCTGCTACCTATGATGGGACACCTTGAGGCAGGGGGAAGGGCTCAGACCTGCCTCTACTAAATGTACCTCTCCATTGGAGGCCATATCTTCTTGTAAGAGAGAATGGGGTGTGGGTTGGGAGGGGGAGGCTGGAGGGGTGGGAGGAGAGAAGAGGGAGATCATTGATTGGTATGTAAAATGAGCAAAAAATTTTCTTAGTAAAAATATATTAAAAAAGCAAAAGAGACTAATGATACCACAAGTTAAGAGATTTTCCTGGAAAATATGAAAGTTGATCTATGGCTATATGAAATTGAAGTGGGGACTAAGAACATACAGCTCATATGGGACACACACGCACGCACACACACACATGCACAGTTAAAGAACGCTTGCTGAGGTTCCAGGCATGGCTCAGGAATTACAAGTGCTTGCTGCTCTACCAGAGGACTGGAGTTTGTTCTTAGCAGTCTAGTCATACAGTTCACAACTGCATTTCACTCCAGCTCCAGTGGATCCACTGCCCTCTCCTATTCTCTGTTAACAGCTGCATGAATAGCCAAGTTCACACACAGACACAGACACATATACAAAATATAACAAATCATTGAAAGCGGTAAGAATGCTGTACAATGAAAGTCATCTAGTAGAACAAATGACAGGCAGATTTTGGAGAAATAAAAGAGGAGAGGAAGTTGACTATCTCTGCTGTAAAAACCGCTTACAGCAGAGATAAATCTGCAGGATCTGTATTCAGATGTGAATGATTCGTTAGTGCGAAATTCAATTACAACTCAGTTAACTGCATTCATCTTCTGAATGTAGTGTGTGCTAAGATCAGCTACTGAGCTAGGTGGGAAAGACAGAATGACTGGGAGAGGGGCAGTAAGGCATCATTTGGAATCTAGACAAGTGTATCTTCTTGGGGGAATTTGTCAGCATCTCCTTGACAAACTGAATGTTCATTTGAGTTTGTGACAATCCTGGAGTCTGTTTGATTAACACATCTCAGGAACTGTTCATGGACTAAAAGCATGGCATACAACAGTGAACAACTGAGATTAATTGTGGTTTTAAATGCTTGGATAAAGTAGATGAGTAGAAATTATTTCATTATTATTCATTTACTATTTTTTATTGGACCAACAAAGTCTAAAAGAGAGTTTTCAGTCTGAATTATGTGCTTTTAATCTCAAAGGGTACTGGTATTTAGTCATATTAATAATGCATTCATTTATGAATTCACTGAAGTATTTACTGAGCCTCAACTGCATATGAATCATAAGAACACTCCCCTGAGCAGAAAGAGATGCTTTCTCCCCCTCATGAATCAGCTGTTGTGGAGAAAAACTCAGTGTGAAGTTACAGACTTAATTTACCTTTGACACTTTATAAAAACCAGTCACATGTTTTCTTGGAATATAAGATTCTTAAAGTGAAAAATGAAGTTAATTTGATTTTCCTTCCCAAGCATCTAAAATGTTAAAAGTTAATAAAGGGAAAATGAACTAAAATAATTATTTGTATAAGAGAAGATATGGAAATCATAAAGAAGTAAGTCATTGTCACTACATGCTCAGAAAATTGTTTTAATGAAAAAAGATTGTATTCTTCCTTATATTTCATTTACATTTTAACATGGGAAGGGAAGTGGTTTTCTTTGTTATCTTTCCCAAAATAAATTCAGTAGGTGATTTCTGGTCAGGGGAGAAGAACACTTCTGTCCACAGAATGCACAGGTCTTCTAGAATTAGACATTCTAGTGTTGACTTTAATTTATACAAAATACCCTCAATCTCAATAAAAAATATAGTGAAAAGCATTAGATATGAAAACTAGGGAAATACCTTATAAGATAATTTATTGATGAAATATGCCACTGTGACATTTTATAAGACTGTATGATAGCTTGTAAACCACAACACAATCTTTCAGTACTTTATTGAGGAGTATGTGACAAAACTGATCACCGGTCAATCTCTGCATTTATTTCAATATGAAAAATAAACAATACATATATCATTTATTTACTTATATATATACTCTTTATTCTTATGTGCACCTCTGGAGCAGGATTAGATCTTAGTATAATTAAACTACTAAATTAACAAATTTGAACAAACCAATTTATAATATCTTTTCTTCTTGTCAGCATAAGCAAGTATATTTGGCTAATAATGGCAGTAATATTGTAAGATAGAGTTTGTGACATTTATCAATACTTTGTCCTTGCTGGGAAGACTATAATCATCCCCTGCTCTCTGTGGCACCCAAGCTAAAAAAAAAAACACAAAACAACAACAACAACAACAAAAAACCCCAGAAAACTGACTTAAGAATTTTAAATAAATATATAGGTCATATGTGTCAAACTATGTCCAGCACTGACTTTTGCAGATGACTAAGCTGATGTCAGTGCAACAGCTTGTCTCTGTAGAGTTAAGTTCAAAGGTTAGAGAAGAATTGGCTTGTGTTAGCCTGCCTTGTTTGTTTTGCCATCTCTCAAATTTCTGGGAGAGAAAAGCCTTCAAGAAGTTCCCTACACCTGAGGCATATTTTTTTCCAATCATGAGTTTCTTCTTGCTCAATATACTCAAACAACTTCCAAGTGTTAGCTACTGGTGTGGAACCACATGGTCATTACCAAGGCTCTGAAGTTTGCTCTTGAAAGTAGGTAAGTTTATCTTCCTAGGGGTTGGGTTGCTTCTCCTGTAGTATCTTGCAGTCTTTTTCTAACTTTGTTTATGTCTGTGAATTTGGGAAGAGCTGAGTTCCCCTCCATCCTTTGGTCCTACAGTCTTCATGATTGTTACTCCCTTGCTTACTCAGAGAAGGTGGCAACATGTTAGAGTTAGGAGATATGATAATGCTGGATTTTCTAATTTGGCCACAAAACAGCTCACTTTTGATGCATTGGTTCTTGGAGACTTTCCTATCTTGTTTTATATATTTTATGTTTAAAGATAATTTACAAGGAATGTAACATATATCCCAAAGCAGAGTTCATAATGTAATATGCACCCATTATCTATTACTTAAAATCATTTGATCAAATCACAGCTAGAATAATTTTATAAGACTAATTTTAGAAACTTTCATTGATGAAGAGGTTCAATAAAGAAATTATTAAACATGTTTGTTCAGAATGTACTTTAACACCTCATCAATTTATAGTATTTATGTCAATCTAGAGGAAGGCAATATCATTATCCTATAACTGTTAAGAACCACTATAAGGTTTTACTAACACAGTCCTCTTCAGACTCTTAACAAATACCCTAAACATTCACAACCAGGAAAAGCAGTAAGAAACCTGCACATAAAAAGACAAAAAGCAGACAAATTTCCTTCCTTTTCTCCTCTTTGATAAACAGTCTTGAAATACAATTGACCTTGCTCCCTTGGGGAAAATTCCATAAAACTGGGCAACTGGTTTCACTTAGTGGCAACCACATTAATGGCATTTCTTCCTTGAGGCTTTCCCCTCTTCCTCTGTTACTGTCCTCATCCATCACTCTGATATCAAGGAGAGCAATCCATTAAAGAAAAATAGAATGTAAGCCCCCTGCCTTAGGGTCTGTGGTCTGTGAAACTCAGACTAAAGCAAAGGCAAAGTAATTTAAGAATTTTGCCTAACTATCTAAAGCTATATGGGTCAGACTTAAGATTCAAAAATAAAGGTATCTTTTATCCAAAGATAGTCTTTCTTCACAAAGTTTAGGAACTGGAGTAAAACTCAGCTGTAATCATACATGAGGCAATCACTGACAAAATTTGGTCCATCTTTCTGATAATTTCACTGTATCTTCAATAATTATTTACTGATGATGCAGCGTAGTAGGGATTATTCCTTTTGAACGTTCATCAGGGTTTTTTTCCAATTATCAATAACCCTTGGGTGTCTTCCATCTTCATAGAAAAAATAAATAATCAGAAACATTTTTTCATGTTCAGGTCTCACTAAATGTTATTTTCTTTCTTTCCTTTTTTTTTCTTCCTGCTGATTGAAAAGGAAGGAATTCAGGTATGTAATGGACAAGTATCACAGAGTAGTAGCTGTGGGATTTTGTCATGTAAACTTTTGTGTGAATGAGAAGTCTTCAATAGCAGAGGAACTACCTACCACAGCAGAACAGACAAAGAACTGAGAATCTGTTCTCTTCAAAACTGTGTAAAATAAATATTTCACCATCTTCCTTAGAAAACCCTTTTCATAGATATATCCAAGAGAATGAAGAAAATGTGGTTTTATCTTTCTAGATAATAGATATGTTATATACTATGAGTATTTCTAAGTGACAACTGTTTAAACACTTAGAATGATATAAAGGGCATTGATATACAATGTTACATGGCAAATTTTAATTAACTCACTACTTTCAGGCACACATTATTCTGTCACCATGGAGATATGTCTAGTCCTATTCGCATTTATCTCTGGTTGTCAAACTTTGGATATTCCTACTGTCCACAAAGGTAGATTTTTAAAATGATTTCCCCCAAATCCTCTTCTTTTTTCTCTCTAGAATGCCTTGCCATCTTCTATCACATTTATTACTCTTTTACCTTTGATATTAAGCCATTTACTGTTACTATACTGAGTCTTAGAATGTATTGGAAATTAATGCATGTGTTTAGGCAGTCGTGGTTGACTTTAAGTTTGATATTTCCTTTTTTTCTATAGTGTATCTCACTTTCCTCTCATGATAATACTGTCATGGTTTACTCAGTATTTCTCTCAAGGTTCAGAAAAATGATTATTTTGGTGGCTGTTGTTGTATATCTCAAGATTTCCATAGGAAAAATTTGAGTGCTGGATATGCAATGGAGATATCATTTATAGACACTTTGAGTAGGAGATTAGTAGCATGTTTGCAATAAATATGTATTTTAGGGTTTAGGTTTTTGGTGTGCATGGGAAGTAGGGAACCTAGAGTATTGGGACAACTTGGAAAAGAAGAGATGCCCCCAAATCCACGCACAAACTACAACACTGAGATAACTCAATAAGGAGGGTTTAACAGTGCATGAGGCCAGAAGCAAGAGACAGTGGGGAAGAGGGGACGAATTGCAGAGATTAGGGAGGATTTGATTAAAACACTCTATATGCATATACACAATTCTCACACAATAAAAGAAAGACTAAGACGACTTCAGGAATTAAGAAAACTAATCACCAGGGGCAAAGCCAGAGCCAGGTAGGATCATGCATACTTTGTAGAATAACAAAAGCACTGGGTTTCCTCTATATGCAATAGAAAAAGATTGAAAAAAATGATCAGGAGAACAGCATGAGTTCACAAATTCAGTTACACAGACCGCTACAATAAGGCAGAACACAATTTTAGAATTGATAAGTCACTTGCAACATTTTGTTCATTATAATAATGATCTAGTTGAGTGGTCACTGGGATTTGTCCAACCTCAGCAACAGAAATGAACCCAATTTTTGACGTGTGTGGGATAGATCATAGAATGTAGTATGGATTTTTTTTAGAGCTAAAAGAGGCAAACATCATTGAAACCAACTTTTTCTACAAATATGATGGAAGATAATGGCACTTTGTAACATGGAAAAGTGGCAAAAATTATGTTTTTTTTTCTAGATAGTATAAAAGATTTCCTTAGGAAGATATTCAATTTGTGATAATTAAGGATACAAAAGACATTTGAAGCAAAAAATCTAAGGTTCATAATCACCCACTCAATGACAACACACAAATATCTGGGGGTTTATTAGATTATTAGGGTGCAAGATAAGGAAGAACATTCCCAGTTTTGGTGAATTAGTCAGACTTGTCAAAGGTTCTGAGAAGGAATAGAGAAATAGTTTTATAGGCAACTAACGAATGCTGAGAGGAGAAACATAGTCTTCCCCAGTGAGTTGCACATCAATTGTTCCAATGCCAAATGGTCATGCCTGAAAAACATATATACAAGTAACATTATACAAACTGAAATGGTTCTATTATGTGTCAGGAATAATACACACGTACACACAGACACACACACATATGCATATAATAAATTAATGGAAAAAAAAGAGACCACTAATATGAAAGGGAGCAAGGTAGAGGGATACATGGGATGGTTTGGAAAGAGGAAAAGAAAAGGAAAAATGATGTAACTATATTATAATCTCAAAAAATAAATAATTTTAAAAATATTATAGAATGAGTATTTTAAAATCAGAAAAGTTGTGAATACCGTTGGATGGTGATGAATAGTTTGTTAAAGCAGCCCAAATTCTTACTTTTACCCAGTAAAACTTGGGAAGAAGTACATGAAAGGAGTGGAGGAAACAGCAACCTAGGGAAGGCTGACAAAGCCACCATCATATGGAGCTATTTGTATGCACAGCAGCTTTGGGAAAATGGACATAGTTTTAAAGATGTGAGGCCTGACAGCTTATTGTTTGTCAGAGGGAATTACCCAGTTGACAGTGAGAACTGAAGATGCTACAGAAGGAATGAGGGAAGAAAAAAAATGTCTCCACACTGAGAGAAGGAAGGTCTGATGAGATCAGGATTACACTGTCCATTCTATAAGAAAGTTGAAGGAAGACATGACATGAGAGTGTGAGGTCAGATAAAGAGTTATATTCATGGCTTCTGTTTTGTCACAAATACCTCTAATCCAGGTACTAAGGCCATGGCTAGTAGGGTCATATGTTCCTTGTAAGGTAAAATAAGTACTAGTTATACAGTTTATATAATAGAAAAATATTGGAATAGTTTCATACTGTTGAAGGTGGACGTAGTGGGGACAAGGCAAACAACTGAAGATAATAAAAGAATAAATTCAGAAAACAGAATAGAACAATGACAATATGTGTTTCTCTGTACCCATTTGAAATTAGTGATAAGCAATAATAGAGTCACCATTAGATTCATCTACCTGAATTGAGTCATGATCTTGTCCAGTGCCACTGGAGCAAATACACAGAGAACAATAGTGGGTGATTTCAAGGGAGAATGTGATTCTGTGCAATAATATACTAACAGAAAGGGACTCTGCAATTTATAACATTTAGTAGTTAAAGAGTTATGAAGATAATGGCCAGGAATGTACATTCGAGTGGTGGAGAGGTAGTACAGACAGGTAATGACACATGATCAAATTGGGGAAAAATCTAGAACAGACTCTAGATCAGGGAGAAGAAAGACTGAGGGAGGGAAAGGAGAAGTAGGAAGTTGGTCTCCCAATTTTTTCTTTTTATTTTTAAATACTTCTTATTCTTTGATAATTTAATACATGTCCTTAATGTGTTTTGATTATATTCCCTCACTTCTATGTCCCTTCCTAAGTCTTCTCCCACTGCAAACTCCTTTCTTCCCTATATATTCTCTTTTTTTGTGTGTCTTCTTGCTGTTGTTAGATAACGTGCTGAGTTAAAATGAATTTTAATGTGTGTGGTTGTTTATAGGGCAATGGACACACCCCTAAAGAGAAATGACCCTCCCTCTCTCTGCAGCTATTAATAGACAATAGCCCCTAACCTGGACTGGGAATAGGTTTATCTGTCCTTCTGTGCTGGAATATTGATAGGCTCCATCTTGCACAGGTCTTGTGCAGATAACAACCTGATTTCAAAGAAAAGTTCTAGCATTGAAGCAGGATAGACTATAGTCATGGTGGTAAATACATGAAATTCAATAAGAAGTGTTCATGCTAGAGATTAGAGATGGCTATGGAGGTAGCAGGTAAATGCACATAGGTGTCAAATACGCTAAAGGTGGTGGCTTGTCTTGGGTGGAGAGAAGAATTGTGACCAATGAATCTGTCTAGAACTATCCATCCAAATTAGGAAAGTGAGAACTCTTAAATTTTTGTATTAATCTCATCACTTATGTACTTTGTATTTAATAAGATCATTTATGTAATTTTGAGCTCAAAAATTACTTCTTCATAATGAAAACTTTAGGACAAAGTGAAGTACTTTCCTGAAGACCACCTCAATTTCTTGAAATTCTAGAAACTATCTTAGTGGGAGGAATTGGATTCTGAAATGATAGAATAGACATTTAGTGAAAATCTTACCAGAAGAGTACTATATAATTATTAAAAAGTTTAGTGTCATGAAGAACACATATAAATAGGAACTATGTTGTCAAAAATTTACTTTTCTGTTTAAATCGTCATGACTTTCAGAAATAATGTTTTATGTGGTGTTTCGCAATCCACACACTGAAGAGATATTCAAGGTTTAGTGTGTTTTGTTCTTTTTTTCTCAAGAATAAATAAATCTGTAGGGTTCAAGTGTCAAGGAAAAGAATGGCTTGTTTTATATGCACAACACTTGGGAGTAAATGAAAATCCCTCCTTCCTGTGGATTATACAGTATAATGCAATTTACCTCATCTGCAAACTCAGAGTTGATAAAATTTCTAACTATGATCTCATTACTATTAAAAAAGTTATGCTTTAAGCCAGCTAGCCTTTTGTAAACACTAGAATCTGTAATGATTCTCAGGGAGACACTGGATAAATAGTTTATATAAATAATATATTTATATAATTTATTAAAATAATACAGTTAACAAGGGATAGCCAAGTTTCTGCAAGGTTGGAAAAATTGGGATAGCTGAGTTTGGAATCATACATTTTAATATTGTTTTGTTTTGTGTTTTTTTTTCAGTTCACACTTTAAATCCAATTGTTTTGATGGCAGTTTTTCATATTTCACTTTATATATGTACTTAGTTTTATTTTAATACTTATCAAATAACAAAAATTATCTACAAAATGATGTAGGATAAACTGTGGTAAAATGAATACAGTTACTTATTAATTAATTACTAATTCTTTAAATCTACTGAAACCATGTAATGCTGACTTTCATTAAATTGAGAGTAAAAAGTGATGGAATGATAAATGAAGAACTGGAAGGAAAAGAATGGGCAATGGATTTGATTAAAAATCATTGCATGCATGTATGAAATTCTCAAAACAATCAGACAAAGAATGTAAAACATACTAAACATATACCACTAAAATAAATTAATTAAAAATCTATACAATTACTTTTCAAAATTCTCAACCACAAATCAATCCACTAGGCTCATAAATACATGCAGGGAATGATTAGGATTTTTATGGGTCTGTGGGAGCAGAGAGTCTAGGTAGATTCAGCAATGGAAAGCATCCTTTGTTTACCACACACCTGTTAAAGTCATCATCCCTGTTTTGTGTGCTCACATTTCCTCACAGTGAGTGCTCATGGCAAAGCATCAGTCACCCCATGTCCCTCCCTGAACAAGGTTGCATCTGGCTCAGAGAGTCTTTCCCCATGTCAGGAGCACTAGAAACTTGGTCAAGCCAAGCCAACCTGTGTGACTGGTCCTGCACTACATCTGGAAGCTCATGCAATATTCTCAGTAGTGCACACAGTGGTCTTCTGTTGTTGTTGTTGTTGTTGTTGTTGATGATGGAAATATGTAACAACTGATATCCAAGTGAACTAAAAATGATGCTGTAAGTAGTTAAGTATGCAGTTCTATCATCAGAGGTTGCGGTGGCAGAGGCTTCCTGCAAGCTGGCTGTAGACCCAGGATCAAAAGGCCTACAGAAAGCTGATCTGCTACAAAGCTCCAGGGCCATATTGGGGTTGACATTCTGCTTTCCTCTGGCTTTCTCCCTTCTGTTACTGGTCTTTGTTTGGGCCCCATGAAGATCCCATGTGGTCATCTCCATTCCTGTCACCAACTGTACAGGTTCTTTATCCTGGAAACTCCTTGCTCCTCTTGCCTTTTCTTTGGTGTGTGAATCCTTTATTCCCAGGTGGTGGTCCAACACCTTCCTGAAGAGGCACCAGAAATGAGAACCATAGTGTTGTAGTGACAAGGAGCACATGTCCTCAACATCAGGGATATCTCTCTCACACTAGGGATAGTCTAACATTATGAAGAGATTCCTCTTTCACCTCACAGCTCTTGGATCTTCTTCTTTTTTTGGGGGGGGGGGGTCGGGGGGGGGTTTGGTTTGGTGTCATTAGCTTGTTGTTGGTTTTGTAGTATTAAAGAGTGAACCCAGGGAGTCACTCATGACCAAATAGTCTCCCTCCTGAACCATATGCTCAGCCTACCTGCATCAATTTCAATATGTAAACTCCATAGTTTCCTGGTCAATGACATATAATTATCAGGAGAAAAGAACATAGCAAAATAATTGTTTTTCATTAGGTTCTACAGTTTGCTGTTGTACCAGTGATAGGAGCATCCCTCCTCTTCTAGCTAATTAGTAATAAAGCTTTTCTTTCCAGCAAATGACATTTATTTCTGAAGTCTAGTTTATCTCCTATGGAAAGTGGCTTATGCTTTTGTTTTATTTTGTATTTCCTAGAGGAAATGAAGTCTATCCTGTTTTCCCTCTGAACCAGAGGTCTGTGGGAGCAACAAATAGAGCATCAGATACATTCAGGGGAAGAGAATGTCAAGCTCCCAACCCTGAAGTGTTCATCCAGACAAATTCTCTTTGGTAGTGTTGTTATTCAGAATCCCTGTGTTTGATGAGGTTTGAACCAGTGTTAATACATTTTAAACTGTTTCTAACTCTGTAATTTTAGGAAATGAAATCAATTGAATTTATTTTTGTAGCTCATATTCTAGAAGCTTTCATAATTCTGCTACTAAACATCAGATTTCCTGGATTTGGGGGCTTTGTGATGCAGTCTCATGGCAGCGCAGCACAGGCTACTAACACATAGTAGGCAATAAACATTTGCAAAGCCAAATTGGATTCTTGTCTGCAGGTCTCAGCCTACCACAGTACACATATGGCCTTCATTTATGTTAGAGTCAGAATATTTAAGAACAGATTAAATTAAAGTGCCACCTGCCAAATTTCTACAACCAAGGGAAAAACAGATTTACAGAATAATTGGTTCAGGAGATGAGAAAGTAAGCGCAAAGGACAAAGACCAGATTTTATTCCATCCATTTTAATTTAACAGTTATTAATGAGTGTCTCGTCTGCAGAGATCCAGAGTTAGGTGCTGGTGATGTGATGATTTTTATGTGCACTGTCAGCCTCAACCATTAAATGTCTATTATCTCCCCTTCATCGTTCTCATGAGGATGCTGGAGTTGCTGGCTGTGTCTTTCACACATTGAAGGTAAACATAGTCATGGCAGCTGTCTTGCAGGAATATGGTGCTATTGCTATTAACGCTTTTATCAGCATAGCACTGCCTTCAGTGCAGAAGCCTGGGAGTTGCAAAGTCTGTGTACCAAACAGAAAGGCAGTGGTGGGAATGAATACACCAGGAGATCCTGAGGTGCCCTGTGACCTGACATTCTGTGAGTAGCCCTTTGTAAAGAATGCAAACTCAATTAGATGGCACACTGCAGTCCATCTGAGCAATGTGAATACCATACAGGCTCTGTCATTATGTGTGTAGAAAGAAACTTTCCTGTCTATGTAGGAAAGGAATAAGCATTCCTAAAAAAAAAAAAAAAAAAAAAAACCTTTGCTTCCCAGAGAAAATGTCTTCCTATAACTGTGGCCTCAAGGGGTCTGGAACTCTAACTGTAGGGACAGACAGCCCTGATAAAGCTCCCTGTGTGGGACACCCTAGTATAGAAAGAAGCTTTTAATGATACAGAAGGTATTGCTAAGGGTGCTGATGCAAAAGAGACCAGATACAGTGCAAGGGAAATAATGAAAAATGCTGATGAGGAGCTGTGAAAGAGGGCAGAACATTTGCACTCAACAATAAAATGCAATGCTCTGTTGATCTGTTTCCTTGCTCTCTCACTTGGTAGGTTTTTAAAATACACTTTTGTTCCTCATTTACTTTCTTATACTATATTTTCTCTTTTCTCATCACTTTTCCTATTTTGACACTGACTTTAATTGTGAATAGATCTAACTCTGCAAGGCCTGAATATAAACTATAATGTTAGCATCAAGAAAACCAATTTTTCTGTGTGCCACATGAAATAAAAAATGTCAGCTATGGATAGCACATATTAGAACCATCCCCAGCAGAGGCGGGAGAAACATTCATTGTCAAAGTCACATACAGTGTTCCTGAATACCTGGGGCAACTTAGCTAAATTGCTACTAAATCCTTTAGTATCAATGGCACAGAACTAAGTATTAATATGGGTGCATATATAAATATGGATGTATATAGTACATAAGTGTGCATTCACATTTTATCAGGTATATGTACAAAAATTGGGCAGGAAGACTAGTCGACCTCAGTGATTTTTTTTTTCTTTCAAGATTATTTATTACAAAAGCTGGAGTGATTCTTAAAGCTCAGATTCATTTGACATTAATTTCTTTTCTTTTTTTATTAAGAAAAATTTTCCATTCTTTGTACATACCAAAGATCCCCCTCTTCCCTTCTCCCTTCCCCCAGCCTCCCCCTCTCAACCCACCTCTCCACTCCCCTCCACAAGAAGACAAAGCCTCCCATGAGGAGGCACATCCAGTAGATGCAAGTCCAAGCCCTTTCCCCTGACTCAAGGCTGCGAGGGGTGTTTCGTCATAGGTAGTGGGCTCCAAAAAGCCCACTCATGCACCAGGGATTCTTATGTGTATAGGAATGCTGCTCATAAGTTAGAAATCAATTTGAGAATAAGCAAAGTTAAGTTGGAACATTCTTCACCACCTAGCCATATTGTCTTCTTAGTTATCATATGAACCATGCTATATATAACATCCTATAATTATATTTGCTACCATATCCCTTTATTACATCTTTGTGCCTCTTCTGTATTCTCTCATTCCAACCAAGGGCAAAATGTTAAATTCACACAAGACTTGCTGTGCTTCAGATCTTTGTTTACTTAATTTGATGAGGTGATCAAATTTGACTCCATGCATTTTTTTAGCCTTCATTCATTATTTTTTGAAAATTTAAAAATTATATGTTGACATATAAAACACGTATTCTAAGTTTTAGGTTTCTGAATATTTTTTTATAATTTGCCATAATACTATGTCCACATTTCTCAATGCCAACTCCATCCTTGAAGACAAAAATATCTGTGGTCTACCTGATACTGGTAGGAAGCCACCAATGTTGATTTCAGAATGGGTAAAATCTAAATGAAGGGATGACCCAGGACCCTGTAAACTTGAGAGACTTCTCAAACTGTGGTTTGAGATGACAAAGAGAACGACTGCGTTGTATATTCTCTCAGTGAACATCCTGGCAACGAAGAACCAAAATGAAACAGATGAGCCCCGAATTCCCATGACACCAACCTCCTTCTCCAACATAGGCAATCCTTTGAGGATGAGCCTGGAAAGGGAGAAGACATGGCTAAAAGCCACAAGGTGCTACTGCTGGTGGGTGGTGTGAATTTGATCTCCAGGCACAGTGCTGGTGGGTGATGTGGATTTTTATTTCCAGATGCAGTACTGTTAGGTGGTGTGAATTTGATCTTCATGCTCAGTGCTGTGGGGTGGCATGAATTTGATTTTCCGGCGCAGTGCTGGTGGTTTGATTTAAGACAGCAGTTGTAAGGAGCAGAAGGAGCTGCTGGCACAAATACCAGCCCTCCTGGCCAAATATGCTCTTCCAACTGTCCTAGATTGGGAGGAAGGTAAAAAGAGCCACAAGAGGGGGAAAGTGAGAGGGAGAACCTAGTAACAGACCTACTGAAGAGTAGGGCTGTAGCTCACTCTGAGGAATTGCATTAAATGAACCCATCCGTCATCTCGCCTTTTATTGATGAGTGGCATTGCTTGGTGGCAAGTGACATAGCAGAACAAATAGCATCACAGACTTGGCTCCTGTTCCACAGTGCACAGACACACGGGCCCCAAAACAATGAGTCATTACTTATTACATCCATTATTAACTCAGCTCAGCCTCATTAGGCTCAGAAATTGAGGAGAGAGGGAAAAAAATCAAAAGCTAAGTAGCACCAAGTACCCACACATTTAGGGGAAGGAGGTGGTTTGAGAGAGACAGGGAACAAGTGAAGGGTAGTTAAAATCAGCAATCACAACATTTTCAAATCTAGAGGGTCGCAGAAAGATGACTCTGTGTCCTTCTTCTGACAGGATTGCATGGAGAACCCCATCTCAGTGTAGTGAGGCTCAACTTGGAGAATACAGAAGTGCATTGTTAGCCAACACCAGTCCTTGAGGAGGAAGTTTAATAAGAGTGATGCTGTACCCTTATTAATAGTTGCAGAAGTGTGAGTGGTGTGTGTGTGTGGGGGGGGGGGGCACATAAAAGCCTGTTAGAGACAGTGATGGAAATACTAGAAAGTGCAGCTTCTTGTTCAAAATAGACATCAGGGTCTATTTACCCATGAGTAAAAATTTTCCCATGCCTGCACATGAGGCAAACCGATCAGCTCCCTCAACTGAAATTCCTAGTTAATGATTTCAATTATTAGATCTGCTTTATCTCCATGTCTGTTAATAAAGTTACTCTGCCTATGTAGATGCCCTGTTCTTGCCATGAATTCCTGGGATCCCAAATACTTCCTTTCTTGGATGCAGTCCTTTAAAGACTTCAGCATTTAGAGACTGCAGAGAGCTCAGTAAAACTCATGCACTGCAAATATAAATCCCGAAGTCTCAGCCTCAGAGGCCATCTTGAAAAAATAAAGCCAAGATGCTAGCAGGTGGTTAAAGACACCAGTGCTGGTATGGCAGAGAGCGGGGGATCTCTGGGGCTTGCTGGCAAACTCCAGGACAGGGAGAGATCCTGTCTTAAAGTAAATAAATAAATAAAAAATATAAAAAAAAAATCAAGGAAGGAAGAAAAGAGAAAGAAAGAAGAGAAAAAGATTATAATGAGGAAGTGGTAACAGGGATAGAAACAAATTGTAGGGAAGAAATGAAGGGTGTATTTGATTCAAACAAAATACATATATAGATGAAATTCTCAAATAATAAAAAGACAATATCTGAAGACTGCCTCCAGGTTGACCTATGGCCTGCATGTGCATACGCACTTGTGCACTTATTCATATCTTTCAGTACTGTAAGTTTAAGAATACATTCCTTAGGTATGAACTCTTATTTGGGCTATTAACAGATTTATTTTCTGTAAGGCTGAAAGTTTATTAATTTCACCATATGTCACACACACAGTAGGTTGTTCAACCAAGATTGAAGGGTAATGTGATGCAGTAAATGGAGAAAATATACAAGGCAGCATTCACATCAAAGCTGAAGTTCTGTTGTTCAAATATTTCATGATAGGTAACAATCATGGCAGGCAATCAAGGCAAATGTAGTCATTAAAATTGTTCAAATTATATGGGTAAGCTAATGAATATGGCTAAACGATAGTTTTGTCTATGCAACTTCTATTTATTTGTGTCTCCCAGTCTGTTTATTTCAATAGATAGGTAGATAATAGACAGAGAGATAAATAGACACTCAAACATACAGATAGGTAGGGTCTCAATATGTGAGCCATGCTGGTCTCAAACTCATGGATCTACCTTTCTCTGCCAAATGTTGGGATTAAAGGCATGTACCACTATGCCTCTCCTCTATGTCAGTATTGGTATTTAATTCTACATTTGAAAAAGTAATAAAATGTCTCTAAAATGTATTGTTATATACACTTACAAACTGGGGGACTATATTAAAACATATTTGTGATATATTTCAATAGCATCAAAATCACTGTGTATTCAATTATGCATTAATCAAGCTAGCTAATGTAGTTGTGTTTCATCATCATCATGATTATGAATCTGTTTGTAGTAGAAACATATTACAACTCACACCTAAGAAATCAAAGTCTCTGGTCATGTATATTTTAGTTATCCAGACAATACATTTGTTATCCTTTTTTTCATTAAATTATGTACTTATTGAATGGTCATGGTTGGATGAAGTCTTCAAAACATACAAGACTGGATTAGATATACAGGGCATACATTTATGTATTTTTGTTCTTGAGCAATTTCTATTTCTGCATATGTTCACGGTCATGCTTGGATTTCACCTTAATAAAGGATTCATCTACCAGTTTCACACACACATAAACCTGCATTAGAATACTTCTACTCTCTGGCAAAAGAGGATGAATCTAGCATTTCCAGTGATTATTCCTAAAAATGATGAAAAATAAATTCAAATGTCTCCTAACTTTCTTATCTTCTCTGGGCAATACATGGTGAGTTCTCTCACTTGTACTGCACACTCAGAAATATTAGCTCAGGCCAACACAGAGACTTCCTGGACCCTCAACAGAAGGGTCATGGTTGCAATGGCATATGTCCTTCCCAATCTCCACCTCTGTTTTCTAACAGCTACAGAGTACATAATAGGCTCCATTATTTCTGTCCTGTAGATCATACGGCCCAGACCCATAGCACAGTTACCGTATGTTTAGGAACATTTTTAATAGGGCAAAGCTTATTTAGTAGTGAGTCATGGACTTCAGGAGCACCTACCATAATTCACAATTTTTTCTGGATATAGGTGGAAGTCTTGCTATCAGAATTTGGTTCTTGTCCAGCAAGTTTTTTTTTTCATTTTAAATAACATTTTTTCCTTTTAATTTACATACCGACCACAGTTTCCTCTCCCTTTTCTCCTCCCCATCATATAACTTTCCATCTACTTCCTCTCCTTCTACTCCTCCTCCATCTCCATTCAAAAAGGGGCAGGCCTCCCACGAGCATCTTGATATTCCTATAGAAATCTGATACAGTGTTTTACTCTCTCACCCAAAATGTTTTTCCAAGGGTGAATAAAGAAAACTGTTGTTTTCCCACCAAGACTGTATGCCTGGTGCTGCCAAGGCATGTAGCATGAACAAACACCAGGAATCCAGAAGTTCATTTGAATAACAAAGAAGAAGTCTCTGATGAACATCTGGATTCTGGGTGGGAGAAGAGCAGAAGAAAAAAAATTGAGGTAACAAATCCCTTCCCACAAAGTTTTAAAAATTACTTTCTAAAAAGATTTAATTTGTATATAATTATTCAGGTATGTGTATGTCTGTGTTTTGGTAATATGCATGTGAGTACACGTGCTAGAAGGTAGAGGCATCGATTCCTTTGGAGGTGGAGTTACACGTGGGTTCTTGGAATCAAACTCAAAATGTTTATAAGAACAGTACATGCTGGTGAGCCATCTCTCCAACCCCTCTGTCTGTTCCCTGTCCTGGGTCAATGCAATAGATGTATTCAGTAAGTAGTCATATCTAATTCCTATTACACTCAGGATAAATGGTATTAAAAAGAAAGCCCGGCTTTCACTATCACTGTCTCAAATAAATAATATACTTTGGATTATTTTGTTTATAAATATGATTCTTGCCAATTCAATACACAAGAAGTTGAATAAAATACTTGAAAAAAAACAGTTTTATATTCCTTTTCATGACTCCTATGTCCCTTTGCATCCATTTTACCCATCCTTATCATATAACATTACCTTTCTTGGTCCCCTTCCTAAATTTTAGGTTACATTCACACTTACACTTGTGTGTATGTAAAACATATACATTTATATGCATGTATATATGTATGGATCTGCATATATATATATATGGCTAGAATCCACATATAAAGGACTACAATTTTTCCAGCCTTACTATTGCACTTCCCAGCTTTGCCCACTTTCCTGAAAATTTCATTTTTTTTAACAACTAAATAAATTTTTATTCTGTATATGTATATACAGTTTAGAAGGCTGGACCAGCTTCTTAACTATCATAGAGCTGCAATAAACATGGCCATACAAATATTTCTGTAGTAGGATGTAGAGTGCTTTGGATATATGCCCAGGAATGGTATTGCTGGGTCACATGGTAGTTCTGTTTTTAATTTTTGAGAAACCTTTAGACTGACTTCCATAATGGTTCTATTATATTGTACTCTCACTAGCAATTAATAAGGCTTCTTTTCTCCACAATGTCTGGAGCATCTTTTGTCAAATTTCCTGAAAATTGTCATTCTGACTGGGGTGAAGTGATATCTCAAAGAAGTTATAATTTTCATTCAGCAAATGGTGCTGCCAAGACTAGATGTCCATCTGAAGAAGAATTAACTTAGATCTGTAGTTTTCACTTAGTATAAAGTAAAAAATTGAGTGTGTGGAACACGGAGCTCATGCCATTTTATTGTTGTCTAGAAATAATCCAGGAACCAGAAGACTTAGACCTAACATTGCAACTAGAACTAGAGCTCAGTTGGTCGAGTGCTTGGCTGGTATGTACAGAGATATGGGTTCACATCCCTGCCACTGCATAAAACAGGCAATTCCAACTCTCCTGAAGTACAACCAAGAACATCAGGAATTCAAGGTTATCCTTGGCTTCAAGAGATCTAGTTTCAAAAACTAACAAGTCTGTTAATTTGCCCCTGGCCCCTGGAAATTGAATAGCCACTCTTGCACCCCCCACAGGAGGTGTAGTTGTAGTTGGCAGATCTTTTTTTTTTTTTATATCAATTTTTGTTTATAGTTTTATTGTAGTTTGTTTTATTAACCCACACCATATAAAAAGTGCTATTTGGAATAAACAGACTTTATTAGATGACATTGTAGTCTTTATATCAACTATCAAGATTGTAAAATGATTGAATTCAAATTTGTTGACACAAAGGTCAGATTTTTTTTTCTTTATATTGAGTGAGCTATTGAGAAAGTATTGGAAGTTAGAGCATTAGAAACATGGAGTAACCTGATTGGAGACACTGAGATGGGCCACCAGTCTTCCTTGATAATAGCATTTCAAAAGGACATCCTGATTGTTGACCTAGACAGTTCTATTGATTTGCATCTCAAAGGGTCATCTAGTACTCTCAGAGCAGTAAGTAAAGAAAAGGTGTCCAGGAGAGGTGTCTAATTCATCCCTAAGGGAAATGGTAATTATGTCTTTGAGACTGGAGCTCCACACAAAGTGCTAGTTATCACTCATAGTTTTCAGTAATTTGATTTCAGTTGGTCCAACAAGCTGTCCTCCTGTTAGGGGATCCTTTCACTTATGAACTCCAGGCTGGTTTAGCTACTCTCGCTAACTCAAGTGCTCCCACTTTCGTAGTTATTCCTGGGTTCTTTTAAACAAATAACTCAACACATTGTTGTTGTTGTTGTTGTTGTTGTTTTGTCTTTTAATTGCTAATGCCAAGAAAATTTCTGAGACTTTAGGTGCTGTCTACAAAGTGGAGCATGTTGATGTAACCAACCGTCTTATTAAAGCTAGGACCACCGCAAGAGGAAGGGTGAGATTTTAGCTCTGCACTCTGACTTCTTCTTGGCTTTCTCTTTTACATTGGTTCTGTGTTTCTTATTTAATAAGATGGTTGGTTACATCAACAGGAGCACTTGCCTGGCTACTAGCATGTATGAAGCCTGGGGTTGAGAGACATGTGGACCCAGAGTTCTGAGTCACCTGAAAAACCAGCGCTAAAATGATGGAGTCAGAGGCTGTGAAGTTCAAGGTTATCCTCAGCTATGTAGTAAGTTCTGAAGAGTCTGAGCTACAAGAAGACACCCAGTCTCAAAAAAATATAAAATACAATGAATATTTTCTTTTACCACAACATCAGGTATCTGAGTTATTTCTGAAAGCTTAACTAGAATTTTATCTATGAATTCTTCAATATTTCTCAATGAAATTGGTTTCTATTGAAAAGCAATATTATTTTAATCCCTCCCTCCTTCCCTTCTTTATTCTTTCTTTCCTTCCTTCTTTCCCTTCTTTCCTTCTTCCCTCTATCCCAAATTCACATTTTTCTGTCACATTTCATTTTTTATTCATCCATTTATTTTCAGTTATTTGAGAATTTAGTACAATGTATTGGGACCACATTCCTCCCTCCATTGCGTTTTCATTATTCTGCAGGCTCCTGGATATTGAATCACAGTGCCATTGTGCTTGCTTTCCTCTGGGCTGTTAACCCAAGACATTCTACCCCAAAGACTATGTTTCTCTGATTATACATTGAGATGATTCCCAAAATCATACATTAGCCAAAAAATTTGGGCAATACTCCAACTGTATGCCTTATCACCATAACTGACCCCTTCCATACTAGGAGAGCTGTAATTTGGACTGTCACATGAGGGTTCCACAGAGCTACTACATACATCATTAGTTCTTTCTGTCTTGCAAAAGTTATTAGCCATACTATCACCTAACACAGCACACACTGGTCATGCCTTGCAGAGGCTCCTGATTGCACTCACAATCAACTGCTTTGCCCATCTCTACCCAATGGCACCCTGCTTCGCTTCTTAATACAAGATTCTCACTGTGCTAGTGGTTTCTGTTGTTCTATACACTGGAACACATACAAACAAGGTAAATTATACAAATGACCTTGTTCATTCTCTGGGGATGATGAGGAAATGGAGATTAAGGCTAACATGGAAACTTTCTCGCACCTCTGAAAGTAGCTGATACAATAGATGACCTCAAGTTCGTCTTCCTTGTTCCTAAGCTTAAACTTCTCAACTTCCTTCTGACAAGTCATATATCATGCAAGTCAGCCCACTCTTAACTCTAGACTTAAGAGCCCTCTCAAGTAGACGCCCCCTCTTGCAATTGTTAAGCTGTTTGTATTCCAGTTCCTGCTCTGGCAAAACTTACTCAGTGTTTCAAGTGGTCTTTTAAACAGCATTTTCTCAGAGGGCACTTCTTATGCCTTCAGCAGGAACAAAGTTGGCATAGAGATGAAATATCCCAAAAGAATAGTGACCCCTGCTCTCAGTAATGAGATGCTCAGTGTCCTCCTGTTGATTACCTTTGAATAAATTGGTGGCTAAAAATCTCAAAGGAATATGTTAGCTTACAGGCCATGGAGATCCACATCACAGTCTACATCTAGGAAGTTACAATTGTAAAATTAAAAGGAAGTGTAGTTGTGTGCAGAAAAAGTACAGCAAATGATCTAGTGTGGTTCCTTTAAAGTTGAAATATATCAGGAACGAACAGCAGAAAGAAAAAGGATAAAAAAATGTGTCCTCTTAAATGCATAGCCAGTCAATACTAAATGGGATGATGAAAATCAGGTACACTCATAGATTTAGCAAACAGATTTTCACCCCATGAGTATCTTCCCACAGGTATCTTGTCATTAGACATAGAATGCCACATTGCTTTATGACTTTATGTTGGTAAACACCCATTAGTCCAAACTTATAAACAAAAGCACAGAAATATGGAATAAATATACAATAACATGTATATTTCTATTTCTTATGTTTATATAATAATTCTAGTTCATATTTTGGTTATTAATCATTTTAAATTATATCTAATTAATTTCATTTATTTCTTTTCATCTAAGAAAGAACAGAACAAATATTATACTTATTTAGACCTTGGGTACCAAGTTACTTTGCAAAGCCTTAGCATGATTGTTAGCACTAAAGTATTTAGGATTTGTTTAGATTTTGTAGGTTGTTTTTTATTTGATCTTAAAACAGTGTGTTCTTGGACTGGAGAGATGGTTGCATGGTTAAGAGCACTGGTTGTTCTTCTAGAAGATGAAAATTCAAGTCCTAGGACCCACATGCCTACTTACAAACATTTGTAACTCTAGTTCCAGAGAATCTGAAACCTCCTTCTAACTTCTGGAGGCATCAGGCATGCAAATGATGCATAGATGTAGAAGGAAGTTTGTGTCCCGCCCAGTCCCACATCCATTCAATCACAAATAAACACACAGAGGCTTATATTAATTGTAAACTGCTTGACCTATTGCTCAGCCTTATAAATAACTAGCTCTTACACTTAAATTCATCCACAATTTTTGTCTATGTTTAGCCACATGGGTGGGTACCTTTTTTCAGTCCAACATTCTCATCTTGCTTCTTCTATGTCTGGCTCATGACTCCATATTCCCTTTCTTCTTCCCAGAATTCTCCTAGTCTGGTTGCCCCACTTATACTTTCTGCCTTACTATTGGGCAATCAACATTTTATTAAAGCAATATGAATGCAAATATTTACAGTATACAAGAGCATTATCCCACAGCACACAGACATACATGAAGTCAAACACATATACACATAAAAAATCAATCAAAAGAAACAATTAAAAGATTACATTCATTTGAAATTCATGTAAAACTGTTTCAAAGGGAGCAGGTGGGAACACAATAGAAGAGAGGAAGGGGCTGTGGAGTGTGGCTGGCCTCATAACCTCTAGGGACCTGTGCTGTGACTTTCCTTGTGGAGATATGAACAAATATGTACTCTGTCACTGACAAGAGACAAACAATGACTCCACTCACGTCTAAGTAGGTTAACCAGTGAGTTTAACAAGAATCACCTACAGGAGTATGACAAGCTTACTGGTTTCTATACCACAGAAGAAAAGTACCTTCCCATGATCTTGCCAATGATTGCTGATACCATGGACTCTTGAACATTTTCAATGGTATGCACAAAATTGAATTGTATACCTACAACGTGTAGCAATCTATGCTGAGAATTTAAAATAAAAATGATGTTGACAATGATTTTTGTCTCAAAGGGTTTAAAAGGCAAAAAGATAAATAATAATGGTGAACAATAACATAAAAATAAATTCAAAACAATAGTGACTGCAGCCATTGAGAGCAGGTAGGGAATGATAGAATTGTGTTTTAAATTTTCCTTTTTTTCCCTATGATTGATAACTTTTCCAAGTCTGACCACAGTGTCCTAACATACCATTTAGCACAAGAAAGCTGTTCCTATAGGAGCCATTAATTGATGTTAATTGAAGAAGCTTTACTCTTGCCCTCAAGCAAAGAGAGTCAATTTTGATTGAAATGTTTGCTCTGGAAAGTGATTGAAGTTGCATATTAAATCAGAGGTCTATTCATTCTAAGGAATGTAGTAATATCTTAACAGTGAAACTAACTAACAATCACAATACATGTGATTGCTGCAGAAATTCTACAAGGTGATCAGAAGTTATCACTTTCTTTTCAGTAGAGGAGGACCTGAAGCTTACATTAGAATTGAGGACATGAGTCCAAGGTGCTAGGAGTCTGACCATCTCCAGTTTTGTGTTTCTTTACTGCATCTAAAATAACAAGACTCAAAAATGTATTTACTGAAAAATGAATGCTTGTGGCCTGTGGATCATGACCTAGACAAGACCAGTTTTATAGATCCTTGTAAACTTGATACAGCTTGTTTGGGGGCAGTCCTAATTCCTGTTGTCCAGCTTGCTTGCTTTCTAGCTCTTGTTCTTCCTCTGTAATAATTCTCCAGCCCCAACTGTCACCTCCTTCCAAGCAGAGGGCTTTTTTATTGCTCCATCTTTCTTGCAGAGACAAAGCAGAAATGAGATACACAGCATGGAGTTTCTAGTTTCTTGGCCCACAGTTTCTCTGTCCAGGATTAAAATTAGGTTAAAGTTATTTAACTGATAAATTCTATGTATTCCATACTATTTCCTGAATACAGTCTATTCTCAGAAATCAATGAAACACACAAAGATGGAGTTGATCTGTCATTCGCCAAACTTTGGGTATATATGTATGTGTGTGTGTGTGTGTGTGTGTGTGTGAATTTATTGGAATGACTTACTGGCTGCAGTCCATTGAATCCTATAATGGCTATTTATGAATGAAAATTCCAATAATCTAGCAGTTGCTAATTCCCACAATCCACAAGGCTGGGCATCTTAACTAGTATTCTGTATATGCTGTAATCCTGAAAAAGTAATCTCCAATGCTAGTGCTGGCAAGGTAAAGACAAGCAGACAAAGAAGAAGAACCTTCCCTTCTTCTATGGTCTTTTTTTTTTTTTTTTTTTTTTTTTTTTTTTTTTGGTTTTTCGAGACAGGGTTTCTCTGTGTAGCTTTGCGCCTTTCCTGGAGCTCACTTGGTAGCCCAGGCTGGCCTCGAACTCACAGAGATCCGCCTGGCTCTGCCTCCCGAGTGCTGGGATTAAAGGCGTGCGCCACCAACGCCCGGCATATGGTCTTTATATAAGCTTCCAGCAGGAGTAGCCATATCAAAGTTTTATCATCCCACCTCAAGATCCAGATCAAAAGCCTATGTCTTCCTGCCTCAAGATCTGGATCATAGATGTACCTTCCATTTCTGGATTGTAGTTCAATCCAGATGTAGTGAAGTTCACAACCAAGAATAGCCATCACACCTAGGTACATCAAAATTGCAACACATTACACATGTGGTGTATTACATTGTCATCCCATTGAATGCAAGAGATTTTAGGAATTTACCTTCATTCTGAGCACCAGACATGATGATACTGGAATCATTCCATCGGACATTGAGTGGATTGACAAATAAAAGGATGGATGAAACGAGGTGTGATAATATTAGAATGTTAGAAATATTCAACTCCCCAAATTTCTTCTTAACATCTAAATAACAGTAATATTATATTTATTTTAGGAAATTCATACCTGTTCTTACTCCTAGAAAGGGGCATTATGAAAACAACTCTTCAACAAACAAACTGCACATTTATGGGGTTGATTTTGCCCAGAGACATGTATTTCAGAATTAAAAGAGCAAATACAAAACTCAGTTCTTGCCCTAATGACTCTCAATTGTGCCTGTAAGTACAAAAGATAATTGTTACAATGATGATATAGCTGGGATTTAATCCCCACCCCCCACCCCAGTATAAAGTAAATTAGTCACACATACAAAGTTAATGTTTTGTAGATCAAGGACCAAGCTAAGGTATAAACAATTGAGAGAGAAAAATGGTGAGCTTAGAAGACAGAGTAGAGGAGAAAGTGGTATGACACTCTTTTCATACCCCTTCACATTTTTTCTGTGACATAGGTTCTCTAGTTACAGTTCCCATCAACTAAAGTAAATATTAAGACCACTTTTAAGCAAAGTGTCAGGAGTTCACTTCCCAAATTCACCTAATTGGACTGCATTTGTTACCCATTAGATGGCTGGTGTGTCATTTTGCCCTATCTAGGTCAGAATAGTGAGTGGGTGGTGGGGGAATTATTTTCTGTATGCTAATAATGTGTTGCTCTGATTGGTTGTTAAATAAAGCTGTTTGGCCTATGGCAAGGCAGCTTAGAGGCAGAGAAATTCAAAGAGAGAGACAGGAAGAAGGTAGGAGGAGATGCTAGCAAGCTGCCCAAGGAGCAACATGTAATGGGATGCAGGTAAAGCCATGGAACATGTGGCAATACATAGATTAATAGTTATGGGCTAATTTAAGATATAAGAGCTAGCTAGCAAAAGGCTTGCGCCATGGTCATGAGTTATAATTAATATAAGCATCTGTGTGTTTAATTGTGGGATGCAAGTGGGAGAGATTTGTCCTGACCGCTGGCATGCTGGGACACAGGAAAACTTTCAGCTATAAATGGGTAGGCAAGAAATTCTTTTCATTCTAACTTTCTGCATCTTTGCTAATTAGAAAGCCTCAGAGAGCTCCAAGCTGCAGCAGGCACACCCTCTAGTGTTGCAGTTCTCTTACAAGCTTTGGGTTTTGGAATTAAATTCTATGGTAGAAAAAAGTTGATTTGAGGACTGGGAAGAGGACTAGAAACTCAGGATTCCTAGCCCATACCCTCTCTCATCTTTAACCCCTTTCAGCGACATGTGTTCCACCTAATTTTATGTCTTCCTTTTGGTAATAACCTACTGTCTTTAACTAAGAATTTCTTTCCAGAGTGTGCCTAGGAGGTTACTTACCGGAACAACATCAATGACACCATGGAAGAAAATGATGCTTCCTACCACTTGAACTGTTCACTGCCATTGGTCTCTCAATGAGGGAAGAAATCTCATCCATGATGGAATGTTGCTGAATCCAATAATATCTCATGTAGATTAACTATAGCTACAGAGGGATCATGAATGCATTATATCTTGTCTTGAAGGCAGTTCCATTTTGCTTATATCTCCCTGTGACCTTGCTCTTACATTTTTCCCATCCCCTCTTTTAGCAATGTTCTCTGAACTTTGAAAGGGTTGACTTAGATGTTCCATTTATTGCCAAGAACCCCAAGATAAATTATACTGATTTCTTTATTAGAACCCCAAAACAATTTATACATATTTCTTTATTAAATGCTTCCTACTGCAGTAAGAAGTATCCTTAGTGAAGACAGGGTACAGCACTAATCTTTGGATGTAGACATTCAGATTTAGAAGGTGGTTCGATAACATGGTCATATAGCAAAATAAAGGATGTAATTTTCCCCAGAGGAAGTATGATCTCTCCAGCCAGGTCTTTTGACTGGGTTTACTGGGCCAGACCTGAGTTCCTGTGGAGAAGGCCCCAAATTTAATTAGAAAGCAATTGGTTACAGCCATAATAGTCGTCCCACTGTTTCACTAGAGGGTACATCTTGCCTGGCAGGCCATTATTGTAGCTCACTAGATTCACAGCTGGATCAGACTGTTGATTGAATTTTCTCCCTCACCAGCCTGTACAGCATCTCAGAGTGCTACAAAAGCTAGCAAATAGGGAAGATGCTTCCAGCTTTGCTCTAACTCGCTCTTTCCATGTCCTACAACCAAAGTGTGCAGTGCCTCCAGCAATAGAGCATTACCATCTAGTTCTGATGGGCATCCAAGAGTGGGGGCAACAGCCTGTACTAAGAAACAGCAAACAATTAGGATAGACTCTTATAACAGTATGAAGTGATGTCTTCTAGGGAGTTTGGAAACCATCAACTGATAAAGGTACAAAAATAATAAGAGCCTCAGATGAATGAGAACAAAAAAACAAAAATGAAATCTACAGTTGCATTGTGAGCTTCCAGCAGCTATGGCATCCAGGTAAAAGTAGTGTGCATATTTTCCACTAAAATGTTTACATTTTAGATATGTTTTTTTTTATCAGATCAAGTATTCCTTTCAATGTTCAACTTTTAAAGAATTATATTAATGTAAAATAAAATTATTTAATGCAAATATCCTCCACATATAGAATTTTTTTCTTGACCATTAACTTGATTTTTTCTAAAAATAAAAAAGTAATCAAAATGTATGTTTTAACATCTGTGAAGAATTTTTAATAATTGGTAGACTTTATTTATATATATGACTACTTAGGGTTTCTGCTTCTTCTTGGTTCTATTTACATAAATTAATTTTTTTCCTACAAATTTTACTTGCTTATATCCCAATTTTATGCCATATACTTATATTTTATCTTTTAAATATTCACTGCAGTTTTAATTCTGAAGTATTTTTATTTGCTTATTTTCTTTGTTTTGTCTTATGCAATATCTTTGAATATTTTGTTAGTTGTATGAGAATAAACTTTTGTGTTTTTTAAAATGTTTCTTATTTTTATTTGTAAATTTTTGATTTTTCTGTGTACTTTTATTTCCTTGCTTACAAAATTGTCATTGATTATTGTTCTATCTTTGACTATAGCTCTTAAATGGGTAAATTTTTTGCTTTTCTTAGGCTAAATACAATAATTTTATAATAAATGTCTACTCCATAAAGTCTTAAAGTAAACCTTACAAGTTATTTATTATATGTATCCTTTTAAAAGATTTTAGCAACTTACTTTTTCTTTCTTTTTAGACTGATTTATTTATTATGTATACAGTGTTCTGCCTGCATGTATGCCTGCAGGCCAGAAGAGAGCTCCAGTTCTCATTACAGATGGTTGTGAGCCACCATGTGGTTGCTGGGAATTGAACCCAGGACCTCTGGAAGAACAGTCAGTGCTCTTAACTGCTGATCCTTCTCTCCAGCCCCAACTTACTTTTTCTTATGATCTGTTATTTAAACTTGAAATGATTTCAAACATTTTAAACTCAAAAATATATAAAATTTCTAATTACAGTTTTGCAAGTGTTTCTTCATTGTATTATGGAATGAAACAATAGATCTACATATGAGTATATTTTTGATGTTTAATGAAACAATCATATCCTTTTGCTATGTTCATAACTATTCAATACATATGCAAAAATATAGAATACGCACACATATGCTTGCATTTACATGCAATATATTTGGTGGAAGTTAATTGTGTTGCTCAAATTTTTATCTTTAATTTCAGGGTTTTCAGGGCCTCACTGATGTTGTAGTTCTGACAAAGTTGTTGAAATGTTCTACTGGAGATGCTGGACTTAATTGACTAGCCTGGAGGGCCACCACTGTTACATGCTAGAGGCATGCATCATTTACCATACCACTTTTTCTTCTGCTAAGCATGAAAGACAGGGCATTTTTCCTTCCGTTGTTTTCCTCATGCCTCCTCCAAGGCTGCACCAGCCATCAAATGATCTGCCTCTGTGCAATACCTGTGGATGCAAAACCCAACTTCCTCCTCTCTATTACTGAGCCACAGAAATTCTAGATCCACTGTCACAAGCCCTTAACATAACCACTGGGGATATTTGTTAGGTCTTCACTGCAGATATTTGTTAGGTCATATATTTGCTTCTCAAGACTTTACTTGTTCCTTAAGCTAAGTTCTACTACCTGCTACCATGAAATGCATTAGCTAGAACAAGACAGACATTTTATACAAAATTGGGGAAAAATGATTTTTTGGAAATCATCAAGCTTTTGGAAATACATATAGTTGAATAAATGGGGTCCATATAGCACAAGGGGAAGGATCCTTTTAGTAATATAATAAAGTTTATAGAATCACAAGATGTTTCAAAATAATAATCATTAGCACAAGAATATTAAATTGCTTACCAATGCCAACCACTATACAGTGATTTCCCCTAGCCCTCAAAATATCTCTGGGAAGTCACCAACAATAGCTTTATTTTGCTGATGGAGAAATTGGTGTGTTATATTATTCATCAAAAAGTTATAATATTGATGCCTTATGATTTATTATTAAAGAATAAGTCAGCCTTCTTAAGAAAACAAACTCTAGTCGAATCCTTATTGTGTTTATTTTTGTGACCACCTTTTAAAGTTTCCTCTTTTCTAAATTTTATACACACATACACACACACACAAACATATAAAATGAATTTTAGTAATTTTGCCCTCATTATTCTCTTTTGCCTCCCCTCATTTTTTCCACTAAAAATCTATGCTTCCCCAAGAAGTCTCTCTCCTACTTTCTTATCTTTTTCAGTGTTTGACCCACTAAATTCAATTAAGGTGACATACTGAGACTCTTTGGTGGCTTATTTACTGAATCATTGACTATCTTCTGTAATCTTAGTGAAACTACAGGTAATGTTGGTAGATGTGGTTGTTACTATAAGAATTCGATGTTAAAGGTGATACCACCATCTGACAGAGCCTTAGCCAAAGAGAGCAGTAATGTGGCAGAATAAGCATGTAAAGAGTTGGGAAGGAATTTGGAATACTTGTTGTTGACAGAACTGTGCGCTGGGCTTTGGACTCTCGTCCTCTGCCTCAGAGTCTTGTTCTCTGTATTCTTCAGTGTCTGGCCAAAGAGTCTAACTTTACAAAGGAACTGATGTAACTGTCACTTCAGTAAAAATTACTGTAAGAACAATCTGTGAGATTCTCCTGAGAAAGACATTATTTTAAATATATTTGGCAAAATCCTTATGTTAATTTCTTGGTTTTTTCTGTAACTCATACTTGTGCTCTAAATCTCCTTTGTTCAGAAAATTTCTTATTTATCGTCCATTAAAATGATTCTGTTGGGCCGGACAATGGTGGTACATGCCTTTAATCCCAGCACTTGGGAAGGAGAGGCAGGCAGATCTCTGTGAGTTCCAGGAAAGGCTCCAAAACTACACAAAGAAACCCTGTCTCAAAAACCAAAATAAATAAGTAAATAAATAAATAAATTGATTAATTAATTAAAATAAAACTCTATTGGTAAAGTGATTGCTGCCAAACAACCTGAGTTCAATTTTCAGGATCCACATAGTAGAAAGAGATAATCAGTTCCTGAAAATTGTCCTCTGACTGCCACATTTGTGCCATGCCTCATGCCATTCCTAATAATCAATAAGTAAATTCATAAAAGCGATAATATTTCTAAGAATGTACAGTACCTGATATGAGATTCCTCCTGTGGAATAATATTCCTTCTTAAATATGATCAGGAAACAGTTGGTACCTATAACATTGATGCCACTATTACACATGTGGGCATGTTTTGCCATGATGGTTATTATTATAGCTATAAATTTTCACAGCTAATTGAGACTATTTATTACTTTTCTTGCCCAGCTTCCTGCATAAGCACATTCTGATACCATGAAAACTAATCATCAGGTAGGGATCTTTCAGGTTCCTGGCTAAGAACACATTGTTGGTGAGCTCATAAGCCATATCATTTTCCAAATGAGTGTAATATCGAACTCTTTTCTAAATATGTATCTCTCTACTCATAGACTAATGTAGTTCCTAGTTCTCATGTGTGAAGCATCTTTGTGAAACAGACTCACAACAGGGCAAAGTGGAGACAGTAAGTATCTGTGAAGTGCTCAGATATAAATAGGATATTATTCCCCATAGGTATGAGGGATCATTGCAGAGGAAGAGGCAGAAAGATTGCAAGAGCCAGAGGTCAGGAAGCATGACATGAAACTATATCTTCTGGACATGACAGGACCTCTTCACTTAAAAACTCACAGCCATAACTGCCTGAACCAGACCTGCAAAAGTTTAAACCGGTCAATATTCTACCATAGATCGGGGTGTAATATACAAAGGCCCACCACAAGCTGGGGTGCTACCGATAGTTGATGGATGCTAGGGAGAGCAGAATAAGCTTTCTTTAGGGGTATAATTCCTGGCTTACAAACCATCCTCCAGTGGATGGTCCACACCAATGAGTATATGGAATTCAAAGTGGACTTGGGAGGTTATAAAAATATTTTAAAAGGATTTGAAGTTTGGAGGATAATGTTATGTGGGGTGAATATTATGGAAATATATGATATACATGCATTAAATTCTCAAAGAATAAGTTAAAATATTATGTAACTACACAAAAAAGTTTACTATTTGGGAAGAATGAGAAGACATTTCAAGAGAAATATACCTTGGACTACTCAAATCCTGACTATTTCTTCAAAACTCCAGAAGGACCTGCCAACTTTGGTACCTTGAATATAAAAAGATAAATGGACCTTTTTTTTAATGTTTCACAAATATCAAGCAATCTAATTTAAGATCACTATAAGTCCTTGAGAAAACTATAGTAGGGTGTAGAAAAGACATAGAGAGACATGTAAACATAATTAGAACACTGGTTTCAGCTGGTCTATGAGTAAGGCAGTGACACATAGATGGATAAGGCTCACACTGCAATGGACTTTTAAGTATGGAAGGTATGGGATGCCTTCTTAGAGCCAATACTACCTCATTTGAGCTCCCAAACTGGGAAATGGAGGGAGTAACTTTGCAGAAGCAGAGCTGAATATTGGAGGAGGAAATGTCAAAAAATGGTCCTATCAATCTAAGGAAACTGAGGGCATTCAATATGGCTGAGATTTGAGGGGAAGGGGATAGCACTCCAGACTAAGAGTAAGTAACAGAAGGAAAAGAAAAGTGAAAAGCATTAGACATTTTCTCTCCTAAGAAGACAACCCAACACTTGCATGGTATAGCATTTGAACGTCATGTCTCCAAGACTTCACTTTCTTGGCATCTCCCCAGACTCCCCTATTAACATATAAAATCGAGTTGGAAACTGCATAAATCACAGGTGCCTTTATGCACAGAGAACTTGGTGTCTTTTAAAATAGCCAAGGAATATTGCTGGAAAGCCGTCAAAGGAAACTTCACCCAGAGCACAGTTTTGCTGCAGGCCACCTCTGCAATTGTGTTCCTGCCTCAGTGCCAAGACCTTGAAGCAGGGGCTTCCAGGCTGGCTGGAAGCAACCAGATGAGAAAAAGATGTCAGTAGACATCTTCCAATTTTCACAGGCTGAAGTATGATTCCAAAGATTTCTACAAAGCATCCAGCAATGGCCTTCTGAGATTTACTTATCACTAGTCTTCAATCCTCTCAAATGTCTAAAATGATAATCATATTCCTCTTCCCTTGAGTTGTGAGGATTGCAATGTGTTTGCTTCTCCATAAATCAATCCTCCCTGACACATGAGCAATGCCTATGGAGCAGACAGAGTCACAAACGTATTGCAAATTTAGGATAAGCTTGGCACATTCTTTTATTCATACACCTTCGGAAAGAATTATCTAAGTGGATAGGCAAGAAGTGTGTCAAATTTAAACTCAGAGTCATGGGTTCTGGATATCGAAGAGAGGCCACTGTATTAGGGCAAGTTCTGTTCCTTTAGAGAAACGTCTAATTCCATCCATATGTATCTATCTATCCATATATTACATACATGGGATTTGTTAGAGGAGCTTGCAGGCTGTGGTCTTGGTAGCTCAACAACAGCTGCCTTACCAGGTAAAGGCCAAAGATCAGTCAACAGAACTGGATGGATGTCTCTGCAGTCCCATCTGGTGCTAGAGTCCCAGGTAAGTTCTAGAGAGCTTCCTATCTTCTGTCTACATTAGAATCCCAAAGAAATGGGGGCTAACATCAGCAAAGGAATGCCCCCACAGCAGGATAGGTGAGCCTGCCATAGAGAGTGAGGCAGAAAACAAGCTTCCTTCTTTATGTAATTTTTATAAGCTGCCACTAGATGTAGTCCAGATTTGGGATGGGGCTTCCCACCCTAAATAATCCATAAAGTAAATCTCTCACAGGGGTGCTCAGCTGCTTGGGGCTTAGCTGATGTCAGATGTAGTCAGGTTGACAACCAAGATTAGCTGTAACAGCCCTCTAGCTATCCATCTGTACCTCTTAACCTTAGAGATTTGACAGGCAACCCATAGGATACCTTTACAATTAGCCCAACCTTTTCAGTGTTCAATATATTCCTGGCTTTATGCGTTTTCTGGCAAATAGCTTGTTTTTGGAATTCTGTACCTAAATACAGACTATCTTTTTTTAAATGAAAATAAAGAAAACTTAGCAGAATTAATTTAGATAAGTAACTGAAGGGGGAAAAGTCTTAAAATATGCTCAGTGGCTGGTTTTCAGGTGTCGTTAGACAGTACCCAGTTGTATTCCATGGACTGTTTTCATTGCCCTTTCTGTCTTCCCCTCTCTCTCTCTCTCTCTCTCTCTCTCTCTCTCTCTCTCTCTCTCTCTCTCTCTCGCTCTCTCTCTCTCTCTCTCTCTCTCTCTCTCTCTCTCTCTCTCCCTCTCTCTCTCCTTCCTTTCTTGTCCTTTATTTTTCTAACCTTGTCTCCTCCTTCCTTCCTTTCTCTTTCCTTCTCTCTTTTTCTCCCTGCCTCCCCCTTCCTTTCTTTCTCCTTCCCATTTTCCTTCCCTTTTCCTCTTCTTCCTTCCCTACTTCCCTTACTCTGTTTTCCCTCCCTTCTTTATTGCATAGTGCTGATAACTAATGAATTAACTAGAATAATCAGGTAACAATGCCCAATACATTCTCTTATATGCAATGCTGACTTTAGACTTATATGTTCAGGATATTAAGAGAGAAAAGTGTTTTTAAAAGATCAGCGTTTATAACATGTATTCACAAATACAAAAAAAATGTATTTACAGAATTCATAATATCTTGCTTTTCCAACATTACTGTCCCAATCTCTTTTTGCCACATAAAACACATACTTTTGGCTATTGATTGATGACATGAACTGGGAAACTGCTAATAGCTTCCTTTATTATGTGCCCATGTAGACAGGGTCTATAACATCACATACTGAAATACTTAAGCATATCCACATGTTTTCACTGAGTGTAACCTCAGACCAGTGATCCTCCTAGGATGAGGCCAATTGGCATCCAGGGTTGTCCAAGGGTTGCCAAAGAAGAGGTCCTTCCCCAGATGTTGAGTTTGACCCAGCCAACTCAATCTAAGTTTGAAAAGACTCTAGTATTCCTAGTGGGAATTTTAGGGTGGGGGAGGCATATGGGTTATACTGGCAAGCCAAATATGTGGAGAAACTTGTATTCAGTAACTCCCAAACTTGAACTAACACTGAGAGTAAGTAGAAGAACCACATGGATCATTGCAATAAGGTTACTAAGGAAGAAGTAGTTTGGTGATTCCCTAGGGAGTGAGTTTGCACAAACCCCTGGGGTATGAGAGTCATGGCAGTAGGCTACCAGGTGAGAGCTAGAAATGATACCCAAACAAGGATGCTTTTTCTTTAAATTAGATGTCTCCAGCCTTGCTGCTGAGGTTCCGCTAAGTACCTTCTCTGTTGTAATATTAGGCTTCATTTCTACACAGTGCTTCATGTTCTGCTGTAGCTTTAACTCTGATACCCCGCAAATCCTGAGTCATTTTAGCAGGGAATAATAAATGTAGTACTGAATACATGTAGAAAGGTATGACTGTCTCCACCATATGGTACTGAAAAGTCCTTTGAGAATATATTTGAAACACATCTTGAAGGTCATCTCATCACTTAACTTTTCTTCACATTTTTCTTTCAATGTGCGTTATATGGGTTTTAGTTTAGAAATCACCATCTGTAAATTTATTCTTGACTTCATCCCATTTTTGCTGGAAATACAGATTGAGAGATTATTTTAAGAAAAAGATATACTCCTTTTATTCTCTCTTACCTCCCTCAATTTAATGGATTGATTAAAAACTCCCTAGTCTAGAAATAATTTAAAAATAATTGCCTGGGTTTAGTCAACATTTTAAATATTTGTCAATGAATTCGTTAATGAGTCATAATGTAATATTTTTAAAGAAACAAATATGGAAAGGAAAGAAAAGAGGAACTAAACCTCACCCACATGTAGGGTGAATACTATTTGAGGAAATATGTACTTGTGTGTATGTGTGTGCTTGTGTGTGTATACACTTACTTGGGGGTTTGAGTTTGTGACGTAAAACTTACTATGGTTCATCAATTAGGAATATCACTTTCCCCAGCTGCTGACAATATTGTTGTTTTGCTTTTTGCTATTCTTCATCTCTTGGTATAACACTTTCTTGCTTCTTTTGATTATTTGTTCCGTTATTTTTATTTCATAGTCTTAAAGCTGTTTCCCCTCTTTGGTCACATAGAAAGTCACCTACTTCACAGTTTAAAAAAAATTCAGTAACAAATGATCAGCCCCAGAATCACAATTACAGGTAACATTATACCGATTAAGCAGGTTATATTTTGTAATATATATGTGTATACATATAAATACATGCATGCAGTACAATTAACAAAAGAAGAGGCCATGAATTTGAAGGACCACATTAAGAGGACTATGGAAAGATTTAGAGGGAGGAAGGGCAATGGGGAAATTATGTAAATACATTGTAATTTTAAAATTAAATGAATTTTTTGTTGTTGGGGTTTTTTGTTGTTGTTGTTGTTTTTTTTTTTTTTTTTTTTTTTTTGAGATGGGGTTTCTCTGTGTAGTTTCTGTGCCTGTCCTGGATCTCACTCTGTAGAGCAGGCTGGCTTCGAACTCACAGAGATCGCCTGGCTCTGCCTCCCGAGTGCTGGGATTAAAGGTGTGCGCCACCACTGCCTGGCAGGAAATATTTTTTAAAAAATAAAAGAACATCTTCAGAGAAGACCTCCTGACCTTAAGATGAGAAGAGTTCTTCCTTCCACATGCTAACCAACACCCACTGTGTTTGCTTTTCCATCAGGGTTTTTACTTATCCATCAATATCATAAACTCTTATGACTTTGTGATCATATTGTGGCAGCTATTATCCATCTAGTGTTAACAGAAAACACAGACTTTACCTTAATCTATGAGAAATAAGAACGTATTCTTGGCTTGGTGAGAGACACTGGTAAGTATGGAATGGTCTCTTCCCTTTTATTAGACAGTCACTTCTAGCAGAGTACGTTCTTGTTCTGTTTTGAGGCTTTTCCTTTTTGTTTATTCTCCTACCCACTCATTCTGTCTCTAAGGTCTTCTAAGAAATCAATGTCACAATGCCACTTATCTTTGTTTCCTTTAGACTTACTCCTAATATTTACTATAAAAGTTCTTTAACTCAGGAGTCTATGCAAATATCTGTGCATCCATTCGGAGAATGTTTTATTATTCATCATTTAAAGTAGAGCTGACAATACTACCATAACAAAACTATGAAGAATTAATATTTTAAAAGATGTCATTCATCTAAAAAATAAAGACATCAACTTGATTTCCTTTTACATAAGAACTCAGGTGATGATTTGAAAATGGCAGTATGTCTTCTCCAGGGACCCAAGAGGATTCTAGCATCTCTAACATGTGGTCTCCAAAGGTTGTTCTCATGTGTACTCACAGTATTCCCTATCACACTCAAAGGGAAAGCAGAAAGGTCAGAGAAAAGTCATGTGACAAAAAGGAGACAGAAGTTGTCCTGATGTGTCTACTCATGTATCCTTGGTAATATTTTCACCAAATGAACAAAGCAAACTAAAACTGAGCAGAGGGATCTAAACCTTAGGGAGAGATGTCACATTATGGCTTCACCTCTTGCTGTGAAAAAGGGCAGAGCAGATTTATTGTTAACAGAAAGTTGTAAGTCTCCAAACACATCTACATGAGAAAGAAGACACATGGTACCAAAAGTGAAAACATGTTACTGAATATTCAAATGTAACTGGAGAAGACCATGTGTTTAGAAATAGCTGTGCATATGAGTGGTGTCTGTGAACCATAAGAATTGCAGAAATTAAGAGAAAAGTCTCCAGTGGCATCACGGAAAACTCGTAGAACCTTGACAAGAAGTTATCTGCCCTTTGAAGGATGAACAGAGTTTTGGCAGGTGAAAGTGAAAGAGGAATTTATGTCTTGCCTCAAGGATTCTGCTGCTCAATCATTCTTTTTCCCAAACATAAGTTTCCTACCTTGTGCAAAACCTTAGACCATATGTATCACGAACCTGTCTGTCCCTACCTACCTATCTATCTATCTATCTATCTATCTATCTATCTATCTATCTATCTATCTATCTATCATCTATCTTTCTATCTACCTGTCACCTATCATCTATCTATCTATTCACCCACCATCTATATATTTATCATCTATCTGTATATTAACTATCTGTCTATCATCTATCTATCTATCTATCTATCTATCTATCTATCTATCTATCTATCTATCTATCATCATTATAGAAAAGATTGCTAATTCATCACAGATGCCCATTGTCCCATATTTTAGCATTTGTGGAAAACATACCAATTTTCATGGAATAACATACTTAAAAACACTGTGTGGGGAGTGCATAGTAATTTTATTAGTATCATAGGAAAATAAAGAATCATCAATTAGATCTGGAATCATTTACCAAGAAGGAGTAAATTCTTAGATGTGAGTAATTTGAACAAGTGAGTGGCTCTTGGACCAATGAATATTAGATAATTAGATCTGAAGTAAATCTGAAAGGGTCAGAGAGAACCTGCTCTTTATTAGGGCCAAGTTAGATACAAGGTCAGTATCTTACAGTGCTTCCCTTTATGAGTAGGGAAAGCTCAGTTGGTTGAGTGCTTATTCACAACAACCTATAACACAATATGCAGGGTGTTAGATATTTGAAATTATGTATAAATAGTGAATACAAGTGATGGTCACATTGTCTACAGCTACTAGAGAAAAAAGAAATTCCTTTTTTGCCTACTACTTTAATCAATATATGCTTTTGCCTGCAATATGAGTCCTCATTTTAATTCCCAATGAATTTTGAGAATAGATGTGACAAATTATCTACACAGGTCTGTCTTTCCAGAGGTTGAGAGCATTGCTTGGATCACCAGGGTATCTTATATTCACTGTTTGGTCATTGTTTCTTCTTCAACAAATTCTCTACATTCAATCTTTTGGTTTTCTCTTATTGTTTCCACTTTTTTGTCTTTTCTTTTTTCTTTGAAAAAACAGTTCACATTTCACCCCATTGCTTCAGCTGCTTGGAAGTCACTTTATTGAGGAGGCTGGCCTTGAATTTGTCATTATCATCCTGCTTTCTGAGTGCTGGAATTATGTTGTATCATCACATTCAGCTCCATTATAGGTGTTGCATGAACATAGTAGTTTCTAGTCTTCACCAATTTTAGTAATGGCTGTAGTACTTGATAATAGATCACTTGATTTTTTGATATTATAAAAATACATGCATATTACATTACATACTGATAATAACTATTCCAAATTCATATGTATTTGCAACTGAATTTTGGGAACCCCAAGTTACACTTTGGCTAAGGGTAGGCACAAATGTTCTTCACTCATGTACTTTCCTAGAGACTTTCTGATCTAAGCTCCCTGTCAAAGCACTTCAGATTGTAGCAGAAATCTTAAAAGTTCTTATTAATAAAACAAACCTGGAGCCAAGTATTGGAGTGAAGCTGGAAGATCAGAGAACCAGAACAAGCCACAGCTAACCTCACCCGGCCAACTTCTCAACTGGTCTTGTTTCCTCAGACTGGATGCTTCTCTGCTGAACTGTGCTGCTCATAACCTAAAAGCTTAACCAGCCAAATGCTTAACCAGGCCAAATGCTGCTAGTTTCTGGTCTCCACGCCTTATATATATTTCTGTTTTTGCCTTCACTCCCTGGGATTAAAGGCTCACTTCTTGGGATTAAAGGCGTGTGTCACCATGCCTGGCTGTTTCCAATGTGGCCTTGAACTCACAGAGGGATTTCTGTCTCTGGAATGCTAGAATTAAAGGTGTGAGTGCCACCATTTTCTAGCCTTTGTATATAGTGGCTGTTCTGTCTCTGACCCCAGATAAGTTTATTAGGGTGCACAATATTTTGGGGAACACAATACCACCACATCAGACCTTTGATAATCATGTGAATTTTATTAGCATTATTTCAGTCTTCGTTTATTTTTTTTTTTATTTCTCTTCAATTTTGTCCTGCTACTTTCTTGCTTCCCAATAAAGTTATATAATTGAATTCAATAAAAACATACTATAGGCATGCCAGCACCAATATATGCACTGTTCACTCTTCAATGAAGATCAGTGTCTTCTATTAGCACACTTGAAAATCTGTGCTGTTTTATATTAACTGATAAAATACAACCAAATAATCCATGCATATGAGATGATACACTGACTGAGGTAGTGAGGGAGAAAAGAAAGAAGTCAGGGATGCAGCATATTAAACAGCATATATGGTCATTTGTCTACTCTATTAAAAATAATGTCCTGGAGACAAAAATTGGAGGCCTTGTGTTCATGAGGATTAGATCCAGATCCTTCCTTTTGTTAGGCTAACTCACTGACCTATGTTTCAGTCTTTGTCTTCATAGTCTAACATGAGTTTTGTATGTGTGGTGCACATCCATTTTCACTCTTTGTGAGAAACTGGTAGGAAAGACAATCTGGAGAGAACACTTCTTACTGTTAACCAGAAAAGACCTGGAAATGACCCACAGCCATATCCAAGATCTTCATTGGCAGAATATTATCACATGGCTGTAAATGGCAGCCAAGAGAGCTGAGAGTGTTTTCTATCAGAAAGTTGTGTGCCTAGCTACTCTATTACTTCATTCAAAAGATAATGGACATTAGACACACATCCCTATCTTCAATACATGCTATCAGTGCTTGGAAAAATTACCATATAGGCTTTAACCTAGATTATGTCACTTATAAATATGTCTTAATTTATTATTATATGAAATTGCATATGCATACATTATTTGTAATGTACATAATTTAATTATTAAATGCTTCAAAATGTACTAGTTCTCTTAGCGGAAGGTAGTGGTTGCACATAGAAATCCAAGTTGCTTTAAAGTGTATTTCCACACAGTGCTGCTCTACCCAGAGAAGAAATATGACAACCAAATCAGACTCCAAATTACTTATTTTTCCTTCACATGCAACATCTATATATATATAAAAGAACTTCCTTTTATGAAGCATGGTCATACATAATTTTCATTAAAAATTCTACCCATTTCCCCTTTCATTTCAATTAGTCCTGGTTCTGTCTTCTTACTTTAACATCCATGTGGTAGTATTTTATACACACACTTCTCATGCTGAAGGTTCAACTTGCAATAGTGTGTAGACAGTTTTTTTAAGGTTCCACTTTACTGGAGGATTTCTGATATAATGCAAAATAAATAACCTAGCTTTAATTGGCATTTTTCATACATTAGAGCTCATCATAGAAAAGAGAAGAACTCCACTTTAATTTCCTTAATCTATGTAGCTGATATATAGATTATTTTAAGTATTTTAAATTATGATGTAGTAATTAAACAGGATACAATAAAACAACAACAGCAACAAACAGCCATTGCTTTCATTTCACCTTATTTTCTATGTCTCAGGAGAAACTAAAATAAAATTTACCACATATTACAATGAGCTTATGACAGATATTTTTCAGTAAGGAAAACAGAGTTTACTTCTATTAAGCTATCAATGTAAATTGGTTGCGGACAATAGATATAGATATTAACAAGGAGACTCTTAACAAACAAATCTTATTCCTGGCTTTTCCTCAAATAGTTGGCACTCAGGAGTTTGCAATAAATATCTTCCACTCTGAGTTGGAGCTCTAAAATTTTAGTCCTAAATTAAATGGAAATGAAAGAAAAGAGAAATAATTTTGTCTCTATTTCAAGTATATGAAGGAGAAGTTAATACATGAGTATTAAAAAGACTGTATAAGGTCAAGTGAACTGATTTGGATAAATTGGTGTAAATATATTTTGAGGGTAGATTTGATTATTTTCCCATCCATGAAAACATGATGTCATTAAAAAGGGGAGATGATTTCCATTTTTTGGCTGTTGACACAGTATTATGCCCTACAATGCACACAGTGGTGAAGCATACCTATCATATCATTAATCCACTGATTCCAGTAACTTGATACAAACAGCAATAAGTACAATTGCCTTAGTGTGGTGATATTTTTTATTTGTGCTACAATGTGGTTTCTATATTGTGCACTCCAATAAACTTATCTGGGGTTCAAGAACAGAATAGCCACTATATTAAACATAGGGATTAGACAATGGTGGAACACACACCTTTAATCCTATCACTTGGGAGGCAGAGATTTGTCTGGATCTCTGTGAGTTCAAGGCCACACTAGAAACAGAGCCATGTATGGTGGCACACACCTTTAATCCCAGCACTTAAGGTCTCATGTCTCGCTTGGGAAAGACACAAGCCTTTAATCCCAGGAAATGATGGCAGGAAGCAGAAAGGTATATAAGGCATGAAGACCAGGAACTAGAAGCTTTTAAGCTTTTTAGCAGCAGTTCAGCTGAGATCAATTCAGATGAAGATTCAAAGGCTTTCAGTCTGAGGAAACAAGATCAGCTGAGAAGTTGGTGATGTGAGTTAGCTGTGGTTTGCTCTGCTTCTCTGATCTTTAAGAATTTACCCCAATACCTTGCTCCTGAGATTTTTTTTCACTATTTCATTTTTGTTTTATTTTATTTCAGTCATTTCTTTTTTTCTTTTATTTATTTTATTTTACAATACTATTCAGTTCTACATAACAGCCACAGATTCCCTTGTTCTCCCACTTCCTGCTCCCCTCCCCTTCCCCCCAGCCCACTCCCCATTCCCACCACCTCCAGGTCGATCTCAGTCCTCGGGGGTGGCCTTGATCTGAGATTTTATTAAAAAGACCTGTTAAGATTCGTGTTACACCTTAGACTTTGATAATACTTAGTCTTTACCTTTATTAAACATGTACATCTTGCTACTTGTAAAAAATACACATGAATCTGAAGGCTGTTGAGCTAACTCAAAAAAAAAAAAATCAGGAGCATGAAGACAACTATCTAAAGGCTGACATTTAAAATACCTCATATCTAAAATAGCCAGTCATATAAAGGAAATATAATGGTGATGATCCAGAGACACAGGAGGAATAGGGAGGTATAGACAATGAGTAAAAGACTCAGTTATGCAAACAAGTCTTGGAAATTCCCCATATGCAATAATGTGATGGCTAATTTTGATGTCAACTTGACTACGTACATAATTAACTATGACCCAAGCAGTTGTGCAGATCTCTGAGGCATTTTCTTTATTGGATTATTTGATGTGGAAAGGGCCACTTTAAATCTGGGCCATAACTTCTGGTGGCAACCCACATAGAAGGACATGGAATAAAGAAGATTTTGATTTTTGTCCATTTGCCTTCATTCTCACTGGCAAATCCATCTGTTCTGTTACTGAGGAATTCCTTTGCTGGTATTGGAACCATTTCTTCAGGATTCTAATGCAGACTGAAGACGAGCAACTCTCCAGGAGTCACCTGGGACTCCATCAAACAATTGCAACTGCTAAGACATCCAGTCTCATAGACTGTACAACTACCATATTCTTGGCCTTCCTGTTATGAGACAGCCATTATTGAGACAGCTACTAAGACTATAACCAGTAAGCCATTATAATAAATCATATATATATATATATATATATATATATATATATATATATACATACATACATGTCAGGGACCAAACATGAACCATGGAAAGGTACTAGCTAGGCCAGAGAGAACAAGCCACAGGCCCTAAACCAGATGCCCCCAAAGATAAAGAACAGGTTAGGTAGGTCAGGTAGCATAGCAACAGAACAATGGGCCCTGACCAGTGACCTTACCACCCAGCACAACACCCTCACCTGCACATCTCCCTTCACCTGCACGTACGGCATGTCATGTACCCCTTCCCTCCTTCCTGCCCCCTCCCATGCCATATAAGCCTTGCTGAGGAGAATAAAATTTGCAGCTTGATCAGAACCCTGTCTTGCTGTCTTCCTTCATGTCTCCCCGTCCCTTTCATTCTCTCCCACAGGTGGGTCGCCCCCTGGTGATACCCCGCTGACCAGGGCACATACATATAAACTATATACAATTTATATATATGTAAATTCATTCGATAATTTGACTAATACAACACATAGTATCTATATTTAATGATACTTACCTATATGCATTGATGTTCTTATAAGTTAGGTATTATTTTAATTTTTTCTTGCCATGTACACACAAGTAATAGTAAATAGAATAATGGTAATTAATAACAGGGACTAAAGGGAAACTTAGACATATAATAAATGGGTCTATTTGTTGATGGCAGCAATGATGTCATGGCTTATGCCTCAACTCATTGAGAGGTTTCACTATGTGTGTAGATATTTTTGTGTTGAACATACCTCCATTGTATAGTGTACAAAATAAACAGAGCAGGTCAAGGACACCCCACTTCAAAAGTGCATACTAGCTTCCCCTAGAAATGGTAGGTCACTTTTTTACTCTAAAACTTGCCTATGGAACCAGGACCTGTCCATGACACACTAACTGACTTTTTAGAGCCCATTCCCTATGGTGCGAAGCCTTATTCAGCCTTGATGCAGGGGGCAGGGGCTAGGTCCGGCTCCACCTTGGTATGCCAGCCTGTGCTGACTACCCAAGGGAAGCTTTACCCTCTATGAGGAGGTGATGGGAGTGGGATGATGTTGGTGGGGGGAGCAGGAGAAGGGGATGGAAGGGGGAAAGGAGTTGGTACGTAAAAGGAAAGAATATTTTTTAAATAAAAAAAATATAAAAAATATGGCGATGAAACTTTTACTCAGGTATATAGAAAGAAGTTGGAAATTTTGGGGGAGTTAGAAGGCTTACACTCTTTGGCCTCTGAGTACACTGTCAGGAGAACACATTACCATTGTCCATGCACTCAGTTGCCTCATCCATTACAACAACATCACTACACTGAAAACATAGAAATGTTCAATTTTGGAGCTTAAAGACATTGTAAAAGTGTATGTCAGGGCTATCATTTTTTTTTCACTTAAACTCACTTTCAAATTACTGACTTTCAAAATGTTAAAATTGGCCCTGAACATGGTGATATTTGACACACATGTGTTGCAATATATTCTATCCCAAGGCCGGGCGGTGGTGGCGCACGCCTTTAATCCCAGCACTCGGGAGGCAGAGGCAGGCGGATCTCTGTGAGTTCGAGGCCAGCCTGGGCTACCAAGTGAGTTCCAGGAAAGGCACAAAGCTACACAGAGAAACCCTGTCTCGAAAAACCAAAAATATATATATATATATATATATATATATATATATATATATATATATATATATATATATATTCTATCCCTTTCTTCTCTCATTAGCTTTTGATCTTCTTTCATCCTTTATTGGAGTTAGTAACTTTCTAAACCAGAATACAATAAAATCCCTTCTCTTCTGGCTTTTTGACTTTTCTCTAAGTAACTCTGAACACTTTAAACAAAGTAGTGGTCAGGTTTTACTTTCTGTTTACATTTGAGAGCTAAGTGATGAAGGAGAATGTTGGCAGTGTATTGAATACTTCAGGTATCAAAGAGAAAGAAGGTATTTCAAAACCATTTAATTGATGTCTATATAGCTCTGCATATTTATGGAGTCCTCTGTGTTGTTAATATTTTGATGCATACATATGCTATGTGACCATTGTCTTAGCATGTTTATTGCTGTGAAGAGGAGACACCATGACTACTATAAATGAAAAGCATTTAATTGGGGTGGTTTAAATTTTCAGAGATTTACTCCATTATCGTCATGGTGAGACATGGTGGCATGCAGGCAGACATGGTGCTGGAGAAGTAGCTGAGAGTACGACATCTTAACTCCAAGGCAACAAGAAGTGGTCTGAAACACTAGGCATGGTTTGAGCATATATGAGATCTCAAAGCCTGCCTACATAGTGACACACTTCCTCCAACAAAGCCATAGCTACTCCAACAGAGCCACACCTCCGAATAGCCTTGCGGGGGACATTTTCTTTCAAATAACCACATTCTACTTCCTAGCCCCCAAAGGCTTATAACCTCATCATAATGGAAAATTCCATTCAATCAACTCCCACAGTTCCCATAGTCACTAACAGTCTCAAACTTACTTAAAAGTCTAAAGGTCCAAGTCTTTTCTGATATTCATGGAATCTCTTCATTGTAATGCCCTGTAAAATCAAAATCAAAAAGCAGAACACATACTTCCAACATATAATGGCACAGAATGTACATTACTATTCCAAAACATAGGGAAGGAAGCATAGTGAGGAAATACTGGACCAAAGCAAGACTGAAAACCAGCTGGGAAAACCACAAACTGCATCACCATGTCTGATGTCAAAACACATTTCAGAACTCCAACTCCGTTTAGCTTTATTGACTACAACACAATTTTTCTCCTGGGTTGTTTCCACTCCCTTTTAGCAGCTTCCTCAGCAGGTATCCCACAGCTCTGGCATCTCCAACATTTTGGGATCTCCAAGGCATTCCAGGATTCCACTTCAAAGCTTCATGCAATGATCTCTCTATGCCTTCCTTCAGGGACATCCTGACACATGGCCTGGAACATGGCCCCATTGTTCAATTACATCTTACCAACTTCTTGTTGTCAATGGTTTCTATCACTGCCTAAACTTGGCTGTTCTGAAACTGGATCTGTAGACCAGGCTGGCCTCAAACTGAAAGATCTGCCAGCCTCTGCCTTCAGAGTACTGGGAATAAATGTATGTACCTCCATACCTGGCTCTAGGCTTTTCTTTAATTCCTTTTCACAATTTGGAAACTTAGCTGAGTGGGATCTTGCACTGAGGTCACCATTCCCTTTATTCCATTTCTTAATCTGTTTACTTTCTTGAATACAGGACTTAGCTCCATTTCACTTTCTGGTTCTCCCTTTCTCCTCAAACAGTTTTCCTTGATCAGCTTGTTCCTTTTCATTATATACCTTCATTATAATTTGCACTAGTAACCACACAATGAAGTATATACTAGGCTATTTTGAGATTTTCTCTGCCAAAAGAATTAATCCAAAACTTGTCACTTTAGCCTCAGACAGACCCTTGAGACAAGAGACAAGAACAGAAACACATTCTTCACCAAAATATCACAAGAATGACCTCTAGGCCACATATAAGTATTCTTCTTCTCTGAAATCTCTTGATCCAGACACTGATAGTTCAAATCATACTCAGCACCACCATCTTACATGTCCCTCCAAAGATGGCCCATTAAGCAGCACTTAAAGCATTCATCTGCTTTTCTAATCCACAGTCCCAAGGTCCACATTCCTTAAAAAGAAATGGGCAGGCCTATCACAAAAATACCCCAGTCCCTGGTGCCAACTTCTGCCTTAGTTAGGGTTTCTATTCCTATGAAAAGACACCATGATCACAGAGCTCTTATAAAGGAAAAGCATTTAATTGGGATGGCTTTTATTTTCAGAGGTGTAGTTCATTATCATGATGATGAGAATACATCTTGACTCAAAGGCAACAGGAAGTGGTGTGAACCACTGAGTGTGGCTTGAGCATGTATGAGGCCACAATGTCTGCCTCCACAGTGACACACTTTGTCTAACACACCTACTCCAACAAAACCACATCTCTTGATAGTAACATTCTCTTTTGGAGTCATTTCCTTTCAAACCACTAAATCACACTAATTAGCAGATGCATTATTTCTGTATATATTTTTAAAGGAACATAGGAATCCTTCTGTGGATAAAGCCTTACTTTTGAGCTGTATTCTCCCTCACCCCCAAATACTCTCAAGCACACACCGATGATTCCACTTTTATTCTTCATCTACCGCTTTACTAGCCTCGTGTGAAAGATCATCCCTACCTGTGGTTTGAAGGCTTGGATACACTGGTAAAGTTTCATTCATACATATTTAAAAGTGAAGTTGCAACAGACTTCACATCAAAAGATAAGGCCTCATATTTATTTATCTTTTTAAAAATCATTGAGTGGTTTATGAGTTCTCTTCGACAGCTTATCTATCATAGCTCCTCCATTGAATATTCTAGTACTTTTTACACACTGCTTATTTAATCTTCTGGTGTAAACAAAAGTTTAGAGGGTTTTTTTTCCCCACACATTTTCTCTACTATCTGACAGAAATTTGAGAGTGAATATCAATTTATTTTTGAAAAGGGACTATCTAAAATAATGTGAAATACCCCAGTAAGCAGCATAGCCATAGCAGAAAGCGTTCTTTCCTGTGCTTCATCAGTCAAGACCCATTCATAAAATGTTTATTTAATAAACACCACAAAGCTATATAGATAAGCTCATTGTTTGATATGGTAGGGAGAAATAGAGAGGATAAAATCCACAATCCACTGGCCACCTCCTAGAGAGATTAACTACTCTTGGTTTTACATACATGGCCTGTTCATATCATTTATATTTTGAAATTATATACAGTTAACAGAATCTTATCATTTCTTTCTCTTCTGGTTCTCTCTCTCTCTCTCTCTCTCTCTCTCTCTCTCTCTCTCTCGTACTTATTAAAAGTTAGTCACTCATAACACATTATGTTATACAAATGATGTGAGAAAGAAATACCAGACACTGTTCCTGTCTTTCTGTAGTTTATAGTTTAATAGTGAAAATAACACTAATAATATGAGAACTCAAAAAGATTAAAGGTAATTTAGTTGCCTTTCTCGTCTTCCAATCACAACAATCTCCTGGGGAAAGTATAAAGATTCAATTTAAATTCTTGAATACTGAGCTGAAGGTCACCTTGACCCTAATGCTAAGTGAGTCTGCTGGTTCATTCAACAGATTACAGATTATAGATTTCTAAGGAAAATGGTAGGATAGATACTATTATTTTAGAGGGGACCTAGCTTTGATTATGTTAAATCCTATCATAATCACCTCAATTTTACAGATGAGAAAAGTAACTAATAGCCTACCAGAAGATTAATTTACTTCAGCAAAGCTAACAGTTTGGGTTTGAGTGTGTAATGTCCCCCCAAGTTTGAGTCTTCCTAGTTAGGCACATGGATTTGAGTAGTTCTGGCACATTTAGGAATGTGACCTGACTAGCAGAGGTCGGTGTCAGAGGCTGGGTATTGATGTTATGATTCACTTCTTGATCCAGGCTCTTCTCTGCATCCACATTTTCTAAGATGTGGACCAGCCATGTTCCAAGTTCCATCCACCACAAACTGAACTTTATCTGGGGCCATATTTTTCCCTCCACAAAGAATTAGAAACTACAGGCCCAAATAAATGCTTCTTCCTTCACATTGCTCATGACAGGTGTTGTGTCTCAGTTGGAAGTAAAGTGACCAATGAGAGAGTTATGTATGTGATTTAAACACATCTTCCTTTTTGACAGCATCTCTGTAGAGGTGTCTGTGAAGCTTGCTTTTCTACACATTCTGGGACATTCTTATATAGAATCAGATCTAGAAACTGTTCTACGCTGTCCTGTGCTTTCCCTTTCTTTTAATTATGAATTTTATTGTTTGAAATTACAATATCATTACATAATTTCTGCCCTCTCTTTGCTCCCTCTAAACCCTCCCATATACCCTTCCTTTCTCTCTTTCAAATTCAAGGCCTTTTTTTTGTGTGTGTGAATTCTTGCTATACATGTATATGCATATATATGCATATATTTCTAAATACATAAGCAAAACTTTCTTGATCAGTTTAATGTTGTTTGTACATATGTTTTCAGGGTTGACCATTTGGTATGGATAACCAATTTGTATACTCCTCCTTGGGGAAAACAATTTCTCCTGCATTAAAAGATTCCCCAGTTGTCTGTACTTTTCTGCGTTGTATTGAGGACTTGAGATCTTTCCCTGGTCCATGTTAGCATGTCTATTGTTGTTGTCCTTGTTTAGCTCATGTTAAGGCAGCAAGGTTAATGAGACTTTGTGGATTTAGGTTCTGACATTCCTAAGAGACGCATCTCACAGCAAATTCCCTGATCTTTTGTCACATACAACCCTACTGCCCCCCCTTCTACAATGCTCTCTGAGTCTTGGGTGTTTTCTGAGCCTCTCTATGAGATATTCCATGCTGAGCTAATGTCTGTTTCTCATTTAGAGAATTTGTATGGCAGGGTGGTGGAATTTGGGTTGAAATTTAAATCTAAATTCTCCAGTAAGTGTTGGGCTTATTTGTTCTTCCTGCTGAATGAGAATGTATCTGTCTGTGTTTCTCAATGTTTTGTTTTAACTATAATATTTTAAATTATTTTGAGAACTTTACACATACAGTCAATGTATTTTTATCATGTTCACCCTCACATTGTCCTTGCAGTTCTTTCCAGGTCTGTATTCCCACCTCTCTCCAAACTTTATGCTCTTTTTTATTATTTCACAACCCACCAAGTCTAATTAATGTTGTTCATATACTCATGGGTATGGTGGCATCATGTTTTAGGACAAAAAACAAATTCTTGTAGAGAAAGAAGACTAGGAAGTGACAAACCAGTTTCCAGCATGTCTGTCTGCTCAGGGTGAGACAGGGAAGAGAACAGCTCTTTGTTTCCCCTACAGTGTTAAAATAACTCAGATATATGATACTGGACATGAAATTAATTAGAAAGTCGAGATGAAGTAAGTTGTGTGACCAAGGAAAATATACAGATTTCACAATTAGTATTCATGGGACAAAGAAGTGGGAGCACACAAAAAAGAAGCAGGGAAGTAAACAGGTGATACCAAGAACATAGGGATAAATGCTGGAACAAAATGCTAAGGAAACAAAACAAATACAGCAATGTAATAAAAGGCTGATCTACTGACATGCCGTTGGCCCCAGTAATTAGGAAAATGATATTAATACCCAAATTTTTGACAGTTTCAATTTTGCTTTATTTTATTTTTGGTGTAATAATATAATGCAACTAGCAACTACTCAGTGCTAGTGAAGTCATAGTTGTTGGAGGAGAATTTGCAACCACAAACTTATAAAGCCAGCATAATTCTTAACAATAATCTATTATTTCTCTCTTCTCTTTCCTCCCTCCAAATCCTTTCATATACTCCTCCACGCTTGACCTCAAATTACAGACTTCCTCTTTTCACTGTTATTGTCATGAGTATATGTATTTGTATATACATATATATTCTTAAACATAACATGTTCAGTTCATATAATATTTCTTGTATGTATTTTCAGTGCTGAACATTTATGATTAGAGAAATAATTGGTGTGCTCATCCCTAGGGAAGACTATCTCTCCTACTCCCAGCTTTCTTCAGTTGCCTGTAGTTCTTTATATGGAATTGAGGACTTGTGATTTTTTTGTATTCACTTTGGTGTGTTCATTGGTGTCATCCTGTTTTTCAGTTCATGCTTGGGCAGTCATGTTGGTGAGAATTTATGGGTATAGCTTCTGACATTACTAGGAGACACAATCTTACAGCATGCTCCCCGATCTTCTGACTTTTACAGTCTTTCCACCCCTCCTTTCTGCAATGTTACCTGAGCTTTAGGTATGGGCGTGTTTTTTAATGTATCCATTGGTATTGGCATCTATAACTTGTGTTTTGATTGGCTGTGATTTTCTGTAGTGCTATTTCAAAGAGAAGTTTTCTTGATGAGAGGTGAAGATCACACTTATCTGTGGGTATAAGGACAAATGTTAATAGATTACTGTTAAGGATTGTGCTCGCTTGGTAAATCTGTACTTGCAGATTCTCCTCCAAAAACTATGACTGCACTGGCACTGAGTAGTTAACTAGGTTTCCATTATCACCCACAGTTTTCTTCCTGTTGAAATTCTATATATATATATATTTATAGTCTTTATAGTCTGTATATACATAGAATTATATATATGTATATATATGTATATATATATAATTAGGTATATTAAAGGATTTGGGGGGTAAATAGTTAATAGTATGATTCCTCATGGCTTTTTTCAGACATCTGTATTGTTATTTTACCCACCACCTACCTTCTTCTATATTATCTTCCCTCCCTACCATAAGAAGTCCTCCAGTTTTAATAACTTTAATCTATCTTCCATAGAGATGCATTGTGTTGTACACATGTATTTTGTGTGTGATATTTGAAAGGTATGTATGAGAAGCTTTGGCTTAGCAAAATAAACTCTAAGAATTTAGAATATTCATAAAGATTGCTAGCAGCGAGAAAACAGTTCAGAGGGAAGAAGTGGCAGTTATAGCTCTTGTCTGCTCATGTCCCCTGCAGATCAGTGGTGATGGGCCTACATTTTTCTTTTCTACCATAGTCAAAATGAATAAATAAATAAATAAATAAATAAATAAATAAATAAATAAATAAGTAAATGAATGAATGAATAGTAAAACATGAGACATTCTAGGCTTCTTTTTCCTTTTTCAATTGTAATTTTCTTTTCTTGTCTTTTTTATGTTGATACTCTTTTGTTTATCCCTTCAAGGGCAATTGCAATTTGGAAATCCAAAAACTCTGGATTGTTTTTAGCATATAGATCTTTAAGTTGATTATTACAGGAGATGTAGCAGATGCTATTGATTATATTGTCATTTTGGAAAATGTAATGTAGAGCTATCTACTAAAACTGCTACAAGATATAAATGCTATTTTAATGGTGAACACTGGAATCTTGGTTGTGGAAAAAGACAGTGGTTGTACCTTTTAGATATATTGTAGTCGATCCATATGCAAATTTCTCAAGGATGTATGAACCAAGAAATACATGTTTTAAAATCAATTTACATGTTAAAAAATACTTGACATTGTAATGATTGGTTAAAAATTTTTTGAACCTGCAAGTCTATCATTAGGCCATAGTGGAGTTAATCCTCAACTCATGATAGATACCAAAGAATACTTTTTAGTGTTATGTCAGTCATTGATATTCTTGGGCTGTTCTTCGAATGATGGAAGATCAAGAGACCTGCCTGGGCCTGGTGGCATATGCCTTTAATGTCACCACTCTGGAAACAGAGGCAGTCAGATCTCTGTGAGTTTGAGACCAGCCTGATCTACAGAGTGAGATCCAGGATAGCCAAGGTTGTTACACAAAGAAACCCTGTCCAGAAAAATAAATAAATAAAAACTAAAAAAAAAAAAAACCTTCATGGAATGTGAAAAAGTTAACGTTTCATTACAATTTCTGAAACGTGAGACTGTGTTAATTTTCTCACAATTGTTTGCACTGGCATATTAGACAGACCTAAAGAGAAAGTTGGTTTCATTCAGCTTGGAACCCTGAAGAGAGAGGCATGGTCTTTTCTTGACCCATGTTAAGTTACATGCCAGGTAAATCATTCCAAGTATACAAGTCTATACTTCTAGATTCCTAGAATGTAGAATACAGATAAAATAAATCAACAGGAATGATCAACCAACAGACATTGGTCACCATCATAGTAAAAGGTTGCATCAGTTGCTGCCCTAACGAAGCAGTTATTGTGTCTCGTTTTTCCTTCCTCCTTTCTGAGTGTGAGTCAACTTCAGTGTTAGGAAAGAAGACACAACGAGAAAGAACTGTGAGGGAAATGAAAAGGAACAAAAAGAAAACAAAACACACAAAAAGTGGCAAGTGTTAACCTCTAACTCCAGTGATACATCTGGCTCTTCCAGGGGCCCTTTCTAAAAGTTCTGTGCTGATCTCTCCCTCCCTCCCTCCCTCCCTCCCTCCCTCCCTCCCTCCTTCCCTCCCTCCCTCCCTCCCCCCACCTCTCTCTCTCCCTCTCTCCCCTTGTGTCAGTGTAGGTACAGGAGAAATCCTTCTGGCAGGCTGATGAAACATCTCCACAGGCTCGCTTTTTCTCAGGTAAGGTCAGAGAAGCAAGTTTTGCCTTACCTAGAAGTATATTGCCTTTTGATAACTGCTTTTCCCTTTGAACTGTATTTTTAATATATAATTTTTGTCCAACTATAAGAAGAGGGGAAAAAAACCTACTGAAAATTAAGAGCATTTTCAAAGCTTGTAAAATCTCTACTGAACCAAGTTTCCCAGAGTCAATTGTTAAACAATTTCCAAGGATCAGGGTCACTGTTTTTAACTCTCAAATACTCAAAAGATTCAAAGAAAATAAAAAACCAAATTCATATATTCTAATAGAGCATTCTTTCCAGGAACAATGTTTCTGAATGCAAGAAAGGAAAGTCAGTAACAAAATACTCATCAAAGGCTGAGGACATGGCCAATTGCCAGAGTGCTTACCTAATATCCAAGCTATCCTGAGTTTCTTCACTGGTACTGAATTAAACCAGGCTTGGTGGTACACAGCTGTCATCAGGACACTTAGGAGGTGAGACAGGAGAATCAGAAGTTCAAAGGCATTCTTAGCTGAAAAGAGGATTAGAGGCCCACCTGCATTTCATGAGACCTTTTAAAAGAAAGTGAGGGTCTATTCAAAGATCTTGTTGATGAGTTTCGCAGTGTTCTGGTGTATGCAAAGTGTGTCTGAAGTGCAAAAGACCATATATTTAAATAATTACTCACACAATGCCAGAGAACTATGCCTTGGGGGTAAATTTTCCTTTGGATATCATTTTGTAAACACGGAAATTCACAGGGCTATCAAATGTGGATGTGCTTGTTAACCATTAGGAAAATAACTTCTGCGGACCAGTCTCTCACTGTTGCATATTACTTCAACAAATATTCCCAAACCTACCTTCCCAGCAGGGAAATATCTGTGTCACATATATAAGGGCAGATAATTAAAACAATGGGAACTTCAGATATATGCCATTTTGCCATGTTCTGTAGAACTGCTTTTCAAATTTTCTACTCTCCCCTAGCTATTTCTATATTAGAAATGACTAAATCAACCAGTTGCTTATATTTCATAAGGAAACTCTACTCACATTGGTTAGCAAATAATCTAAAACTCAGAAATAATCTATAATTAGTGAAACATTTTCTACTTTATTTGATTCTTAAGGAAATCTTTTTATGGAAGGTTAGAGAGATGGCTCGGCAATTAAAAGCACTAGCTGCTCTTGCAGAGGACCCAGGGTTGGTGTCTAGTACCCACATGATGGTTCACAACCACCTGTAAGTCCAGTTCAGGGGGATCATATCTCCTTTACTGGCCTCTGCAGATACCAGGCACACATAGTGTGCACAAAGATATGTGCTGTTAAAATCATCCATACACGTAAAATAATAAGATTAAAACAAATAAACAAGAAATCCTTTGAAATTATATTGCTTCTATTCTCTGGAGTGTATCACCAAGAAAGTAGAAGGTTTAAATGACTTGTCAAGCTGTCCACAGGTAGTGATAAAGGTAAATCAGAAACCAGAAATGTTCATTTGAGTTTCAAATTAGTAGTTACCACCTAGACAAATTATCTTCACGAGAGATGAACTCATGGTCTGCATCACAGACTATAGTGTGAGGTTATAATGTAGAATTTAAATGCAGAGAGAGGAAAGAAGAGAGACTTTTCTACAAGTGATAAACATTCAACTGACATAGAAATACTTCAGAGGCGGAGGGAAACAATGCTACATAGAGAGCTTTCATTTTGGAAATTCATTTTCTTTTCCAGTGCAATGAATCCCTGGTTTATTACTCCATCTCTGCAGTAAATTCATGGATGATGGATCCATAATGAGAGATAAAAAGAAATTAGGTTAATAACAATGTCTCTCACTAACCTAATGTTCTCTACATCTCAAAATATTTTCTATCATAAATGATAGAAATAAAATACTTTAGTAAAGTTACCAAGATAGATTTTTAGTGTTTCAACCCAAACACCAATTAAATGACATACTTTTGTTCAATTGGATGTATTCTGAATAACACATACCCATATCCATGTATACATGTGCCCTGAAAGGCCACTGACAATCCAACTCAAAGCAATAAAATATGAGCTATTTAAATGAACCATGTACCTGCATGGATACATGGAAACATCCAGTACCTTTAATTCAAAGGTAAGGAGATCAAGGCATTTATGAATGAAGACTTGGTTACTCCAGCAGTCAGTGAAGGCAGAATGAAGAACAGATCACTTGCTTGGAGCTATGATAGCAAGGATAAGCAAATCGTCTGACACTGAATGTGCTACTCTGTCTGTCAGAGATAGACAGGCCTCTCTGTTACATGGGTCACAAGTCTGAATACTGTTGCCTCTCGGCTTTTTAAAAATAAGCCATATCCTCATGACATTAAATGTTTCTTTCTTATTCCCCACGGTTTATATAGAAGCTTTTACCCTTATTGAATCACAGGACTTCTCAATACAGTATGGAAAGCACTTTGAACTCCTTGGAAGAGAAGTGCAATTTAATTGGGAAATGTTATTAGTCTACAGCCATCGTTATGTGCACTAGCATAATTTTACAGTTAATACATCTCGATATTACCACTGTTGATATCCTTCACTTTTCCCCTCCTCAACTGGCTCGACAGCAGATTTGGAAGTATTGAAGGCTGGTTATTGGAAATTGGATTCAGATCCTCTTGCTTCAAGGTCTTTACTGTCCAACACATTGCTATATTGCCCCATGTTGAATGGTGTTTTAGTAGCATCAATACTAACCTCACAGGGTTCACAATTCTGCAACATTATCCACCAGATTTACTTATGTGAAAAAAATCAATTGGCAGAGATGTAACTCTACTCAGCTTTAATGATTAGACTATCTCTACCTGCAAATATAATTTATTTCACTAATTGTATTCTATTTCCTTCTTTTGTAAAAGAGACATTTAACATTAAGTTGCTTAATCTGTACTTTTTAGGGCAATAGTGTGTGATATATTTTTTTAGATTCCCACTGATTGTGGCTGGCTCTGCTGACAAGTAATTGTAAAAGCATATCTCCTTTCTCAGAGGTAGACATTCATTTCTGGTTTTTCATCTCTTGATGAGAAAAGCAGCAATGTGTATAAAATTCATTAGGTGTTCTTCAAGCTTTAACTATCTAGCTACAGAGTTCCTTTCCACATTAAGAACTCTCTTGTTCCTTCTACTGTCTTCCTCTCCATCATCGTATTTCCTCACTTTTGACCACACAGATATTGGCTATTTAGTTGGCTTATACAGTAACATTAATGGGTTTCAAGCATTCTCACTAGAATTCTTCAATGAGGTATAAAGGTAAGACATAACACAATGAAACACATGAATATCTGTGATTTCAAGGCCAGTTTGTTTTGCACAGTGACTTACATGCCAGTCAGACATATATGGCAAAAATAATGTGGCAACAAATTTTCAATGATCATAGGAGCAAAAGAAAAAAAAAATCTATTTCAACTCCCAGCACAGCTATTCTTGAGATATGATTGTTAGACATGACAGGGCTACTTTTCTCTTCTGTGAAAAGGAGAAAGAAGTAGGGATATGTGAGAAATTATGAATCACCAGCCATCAATGTACTTAAAAATAGGTTTTAAACTACACTCTATGAATAACTGTTACTGGACTTTGTCAATTTCAGTGGATTTAGACTCACCTAGGAAACACCTGTAGGTATCTGTGAGTGTGTTTCAAAATGGGGTTAACCAAAGAAGGAAGGTTCTCTCTAAGTATGGATGGTGCCCTTCCTTGGACTTTGGTCCTACACTGAATAAAAAAGATGAGACAGGATAGATAGATAGATAGATAGATAGATAGATAGATAGATAGATAGATAGATAGATAGATAGATAGATAGATATACAGACAGACAGACAGACAGATAGATAGAAGTTGAAACCCAGAATCCATCTGTTTCTGTTTCCTTCCTGAAGATCCAATGTGAAAAGCTATCCCATAATCCTGCCTTCTGAACCATGATGGATTTTATCCCCTCAAACTAAAACACAACCTTCTTTCATTATTTGCTTTTGTCAGGTATTATTATTATTATTATTATTATTATTATTATTATTATTATTATTTTGGAAGCAATGAGAAAAGTAACTAATGCCTACTAGGAAAGGAATGGGAGGAAGAAGGGACAAAAAAAGTGTTGTCAAACACATAATGTAGTTTATGTCTTACCAAGAATCAATATGCAGGACATGCCAATCCTCAGAGGGCCTTGAGAAAAGTTAATTCACTTGTGTTCATGATGAACTTACCCTCCACTGTTTGAAGGGACCTCTATCAATGTAAGCTCTAAACTTAAAGGGTGAGTTATGCATCATTGCAGGACAATTGAGAAGAATATCTTAGTATCAATAGAGTAATGAAAGGTTTTATATGTAAAATTTGGAACACATAAACCAAAGTAAAGGATAATAATGAATTTCATTGAAATGGTAATTTTCTCCTTAATTAAAGTTACTACAGATAAGGAGGAGATAAAACTTAGGATAACTTACCCAAAGTGCTGAACAACATTTACGCTAATGGTTGACTTCTGATTTCTGTCCAGTTACCTTTGAAATGAGAAGGGGCAATCGAGAAAGAGCTATCAATCTGTCAATCCTGTCTGTGTCCAGGCTGGGTGAGGTTTCCCCTGGTGCCATGTTCAATAAAACACATCCTTATAGTTCCTCTCCTTGACCTCAAACAGGTCTGTTATGCATACCTGGGTCTCCTCCTTACTACATGTGAAGGCTTGCCCAACCCACTTCACCATCTCAGCTGAAAGAGGAAAGTACCTGTGCCGTCTCAACTATTCAATTATGTAATTCAACATTTCGATGCCATTATGCATTCCCAGGTAACATTGGACCACTGTCATGCACTCTTATGTGTGGATTATTTTCCTGTCTCTTGTCACTCCCTTTCTCTCATTCTTCTTCCTTTATTTTATCATTGCTTTATGTATAACATAGTACCAGGAGATTGGGAGATATGAAGGTAGTAGAAATTTTTCTCTTAGAAACTTGCCTATGATTTCAGATATCTACTAATAATAATTAGGTAATTATAACAAAAACAGCCAACAATGATGTGGTGATTTGAATGAGAGTCACCTCCATAAGCTCATATATTTGAGTCATTCTCAGTTGGTGGACAGTTTACAAAGGATTAGGAGATGTGGTCTTATTAAACTTGGTGTGTTAATGTTGGAGTAAGTGTCACTGGCCATGGGCTTTGAGGTTTTAAAAGCCTACTCCAGGCCTAGTCTCTCTCTCTCTCTCTCTCTCTCTCTCTCTCTCTCTCTCTCTCTCTCTCACTCACTCACTCACTCTCATACACACATAAACACACATATCATCATCATCATATCATCTTTCTACCTACTTGGTGCTTATGGATAAGATGTAAGCTCTCAGTTACTTCTACTTCTCCAACACCATGCCTGCCTGTTGCCACACTCCCCACCATGGATTCATCCTCTAAATCTATAAGCAAGGCCCAATTAAATGCTTAATTTTATAAGATGCTTTGGTCATAGTGCTCGTCACAGGAATAGAATAGTAGCTAAGATAAATGATGACATGACAAGATAATATATAAGAGATATTTGGAGGAAGTATGACTTTTGTAGATTATGAAACTCAAGTTTGTAATGAAACTATAATGTTTAATATCACAATTAAATTAATACTGAAAGCAATTATTGCCAGGTTGAATTAAACTGGATCATTCCAGTGCAATGGAATTCTACTTGAGGTAAAAATTTCTTGGGTCATGGAAGGCCACTGCCTCCTCTTTCTCTTTTTCTTTCATGGAACAAAAAGCTCCAGGGACACTAGGTAAAAGAGAATCATTGGGCCTGTGAGGGGGCTCAGCAGCTGAAGAAGCTTGCTGCCATGGGTAGTGACTTGAGCATTTTCCCTGGGACTGACATAGTGGAAAGGTTGAATTCACCACACAGGCCATAATATGTGTTTGCCCCTCTTATTAATTTTCAAATAAATAAAAAAAAATAAATATAAAAAAATAAAAGAGTATCATGTTCTAACATAATCTTTCCAATATTGGTTTTTCTTATGATTAAAACTGATAACCAGTACATTATTATTATTAAAATTGTTATGCTAACCCATGCTTGTTGAACATCTACTCTTTTAGTGTCTATTATAAGTAATTTAGGTGTACTCATTCTGATTTTCACATGGGTGAAATGAGGTAGATGCTGAAGTTTTCCATTTCACTAACAAGGAGACTTAACTGGTTGTGAGCCTCCACTCTGACATCTTGCATATGGAGCATTCATGTTCCTGTCTGCTTTTAGACTCTGGGTCACATACGCCTTGGACTTCCCACACCCTCTAGACTGCTCTAAGAAAGCACAGGAAACTCTGGATATCTTTGCTGAAGAATTGACCTAATGCGACTGTATTTAGTGACTTTCTACCAGCCACCTGGTCAAGTGTTTCTGTCCCTTGAAGGTACAGTATCAGAGGACAGACTGTCCATGGTGACAGTTCCTAATTTTAACCAGGGCTTTGATGACTATGTACTTTCATAGGTGACCCTGGCTTTGGAATCCATTCAAAAGTAGACTGTTGACTGGGAAATGCACAGCCAGACAACACCCTAATGTCTTACCGTCATCTGCAGGGTTGTTCTTTGAAACCCTGAGTGCATGGGTCTCTAGTTATGTATGATACACCCCCTTCGTCACTTCTTAAAGGCATAGAATTGAAAGTTTCAGCTGACAATTTCTCTTTTTTCAAAGTAGCCTTACTTCTTGAAGGAGAACCAGAAGGCAGTAGGCACAGTTATCAAATAATGACTTTGAATTGGTAATACATCGGAGAAAATAGAATTCACTGGATGAAATTTCACTGGAAATGTGAATTGGGGATGGGTTTTATAAAGGAGGCATTGTCAGTTACTTTAAGAAGCTAATAAGCTGATTTCCATCTACGGGGACAAAGGAGAAAGCAAGTGAATGAATCACCATTTTCTGCCATGACAATGGCAGTTGGGAGACTCTTATGCTTCTTCCGATGATAATAATTTCCATTTCGATGGTACCTCTTCCAAGATGTTTGAAGTATTTTACAACAGAATTTTGCCATCCATCCTTACATTTCAAAGAGGAGAGACACAAATAATCCCATCCTCATTTCCCAACTAGCAGAAGTATCTTCAGAAAACCTTGAATACATTTTGCCGTCTCCAAAGAAAATTTTAATAAGATGTGTTCAGTCACACTTTGAAGGAAAAGAAAGTTTAAAATATGGACATAAAAATCCTCTCAAAGTTCCCATTGTCTTCTAATAATCTATCTATTCTAAAGGAGAAAATTGAAGACTAAATGTAATATTTTATATATATAATATTTATATATATTCCATTGTAGCCATTGAATAATATCAATTTAAGCATTTTAATTTTTCATTTTTATCTCCTTCTCTGACTCCAACTATGTTCTTTTTTTCCCGAGAATCATATATTCTTCTATGCTAATATCTAGGAGTGACTGAACTGTCAGGTTACTTTTTGAGTATACACAGCCATTTCTCCTTATATATGGAGTAGAAATATTCAAAACCATCCACCTTTGCATTTTATTCCAAAAAAATGTAATTAAAGACTGCAACTTGTAGAATAGGGAAACATCCTGTAGAAAAACAATCTTTTCTAGTTTAAAACTCATTGCACTTTTGTCTTACCACTGTCTCCCAGTTATCACTGATTAAAAATATTTTCTGATCATTTTCAGTGATAAACAGATACAAACAGAATAGTTAGACAAAGTCATTGATACCCACAACTTAGAAATAATGGTTATACGTGGAAAAGGGGAGTTAAAGTTGTGGATAGAATTTATGCTATCAACCCTCTAATATTAAAACATTCAGATTATTCTATTTGATTTGGATGTATCCCATGTAATTGTTCAAGTCTTTAAATATGAAAAGGAAGCTGGAGAGATGGCTCAACAGTTAAGAACACTCTACCTTTGCAGAGGACACAAGTTCAGTTCCTACACCTACAGAGCAGTTCACAATTGCCTGTAACTCCAGTTCCATCTAATCTGACACTCTCTTCTGGCCTTTGTGGGCAGGCACTACATGTATGTGGTTCACATATCTCCAGGCAGGTCCACACATATACTTATAGATAAACATACATAAATATTAAAAATAAAATAAATATAAAAGGGATGTGAGGAGAAGCCATTCAGCAATGACAAAACTCAACAGAGTCAAGAAGTCCTTGCTGTGGATACCTTAGCCTTTAACAATGCAGGAAACCATTAGAAACTGAGAAAGGTAAGGAAACTGCACCCCCAATTCCCCCCGCACCGGTCCTACAGAAAGTAAAGCTGATACCATCAGTTTAGCCCTAGAAAACTATGTCTGATTTCTGATTATCAAAAATGTAAGCCAAAATGTGTCTAGCTTCTCTGTCTGTCTCTCTGTCTCTGTCTCTCTGTCTCTCTGTCTCTCTGTCTCTCTGTCTCTCTGTCTCTCTCTCTCTCTCTCGTGTGTGTGTGTGTGTGTGTGTGTGTGTGTGTGTGTGTGTGTGTGTGTGTGTGTGTGTATGTTGAGGTATTTGCCCATGGGTATCCATATGTGTACATGAAAGGCTAGAGAAAGAGTGTATGTTTTTCTTTATCAATTTTCTTATTCATTTATTTATTTTCAAACATGATCTCTCACAGAACCTGCAGTTTGTTCCTTTTGCCTAGGTTGGCTGACCAGACATCGCTGACGTCTGCCTTTCTCCACCTTTCCACAAGAAGCCTGGCACTGTAGCCATGTGTGTACGTATCTGGCTTTAACAGGGCTGCGGGGAACTGAATTCAGGATCTTTACTTTCACAGCACCCACTGCCATCTCCACAGCCCCCAATATTGGCGTTTTAAGCAGCCTACTTATTCAAATTGCTCCAACAGTCATGGGTGTATGTTAAATATTCAGATACTTTTTTAAATTCACATCTCCACTCTCAATCAGGGGCAAGAGAACTTCTGCTCATGAATCAGTTTTAAAAACAAGGTTAAAACTGAGATCTCCACAATGATTATTTTACAGTCACTTAAACTGTAAACTAGCTCTATATATTCACTTCTATATAACAGAAAGGCCACAGTGTGAGAAAAGGACCTAGTGCTTAGGGGGTATCATAAGGAAATCTGGAAAACGTTCCCAAGGTGTAATGTTAATTATTCTAACACAGGCTTTTTCTGTTCTTCCTATAGATGTATTGCTCTGAGCCATATGTATTTATCAGCTAGTTTACCCCTCACAGAAATCCCATGAGAAAGTCACTCACTCCATATTTTAGGGTTTATAGTATAAATAACTGCAATGAGAAAATATAGTTTGTCCGAAGTCACATAGCTTGAGGGTCACAAATACCGATCTGCAAATCTAAAACACTACCGAACTACCACACTCGTTTTTTCATAAAAACTTTAATAGAAAGCCCCTGATTTGAGTATTAATTAAAATATTTTATTGGTGCATGTAAACACCGTGATGGAACAAGGAAATAGTGTAAGAACCAGAGCCAGCAAGGAGCAGAAAAAGTGATTTACTGTGATTGCCTTTTGAGCACACGAAGGACTTTAGTGAAAACCGAAGATGGAGGCTTCTGTGTATTACTATTTGAAGATTTCTAAACTTCAGTAGAAGAGGCTTAAATTCCATTCGTTGGCACAAAGCATTGCATTGTGTGTGTGTGTGTGTGTGTGTGTGTGTGTGTGTGTGTGTGTGTGTGTGTCTGTCTGTCTGTCTGTCTGTCTGTCTGATTTAAGGAAAAATAAATAAATTAGTCAGAATCGCCATGCTGGTGGCCCCTGTTGGAGAGTATTCCAGCAATGTTCATTTTTCTCTGGTTCACTTTGGCTCTCTGAGACCTTTTGGGCTTCCATATAAATTTAAGACTTCCTTTCTCTTTCTGTGAGGAATGACATTAAGATGTTGGTGGGGATCTCACTGAAGGAAGCAGTGGCTTCTGCTACATCGCCATTTCACAGTATTAATTCTTCCAAACTATGAATGAATACAGGTGATCTTTCCATCTTCTAGTGTTTTCTTCAATTTCTTTCATCAGTCTTTTCAAATTTTCATTGTAGAGGAAATACTTTAAGATTTCAGCACAGGCAAAGGTTTCTTGAATAGTAGCCCAGTTTCCAGGAATAGAGCCAAAAATTGTGAAATGGGACATCAGGAAATTGATAAAGACAAGCCAACAAAGACAGCAAACACAAAACACTTCTGTACAGCAACGTAATCAATTAATTGGTTGAAGAGCTAGCCTATAGAAGGGAGAAACTCTTTGATGGACATGTTTTTGTAAAGGATAATATGTAGAATATGCAAAGAACTGAAAAAATTAGACAGTAAGAGATAAAACCACATAAGTAATAAAGAAGTTACTAAAATGAGGAGAAATACAAATAAAAACTATATTGAAATTCCATTTTCCCCTAGTCTGAATGACAGTCATTAAGTAAACAAATGAAATAATGGTAGGACTATGGAAACCCTTACATACTTCTTATGGAAACATAAGCCAATTCAGTCAATTTAGAAATCAGTATAAAGAGTCTCAAACATCTGAAACAGAACTGTAATGGTCTAGATACACCACTCCTGGGCATTTATCCAAAGGATCCACATAGACACATCACAGAGACACTTGCATTTAGATGCCTGTCACAGCACTTTTCACAACAGCTGAGTACAGAGCACACCTAGGTGTCCATCAAAACAAGAATATAAACAGAAAATATGGTTTGCATACACAATGGAATTTTTCATCTGTAAAGAATAATGAAGTCATGTCATTTCAAGGAAAACCATTACAATGGGCGCTAGCCATAGTCAATGAATTAAGTTTGTCACGGAATGAAAATATTGCATGTTGGCTCCCAGTTGTGGCTCTTAAATTTCATAAAGATATATAACATCAGATATCCACAGTTGACATGAAAGTAGAAGTAAAATTGCCTTGGGCAACAGAGAAAACTAATGGGGAAAGAAGAGGGATAAAAAGAGGAAGTTAAAAAAATAGAAAAGAAAGAGGTAGTAGGATGGTGAATAACTCCAAAATCAGGATAAACTTCCATGAAATCTATTTATGCAATCCACTATAGAGCAAGAAGATTAAAAAAAAAAAAAAAAAAAAAAAAGCTTTTCCCCTGTCAGACGGTTGAAATAAATCAGTTCTTGTGAAAGGAAATGAGCATTGGGTGAGAGTGCAGAGTGAAGACTGAATCAGGAGATAATGATAAGAGGTGGCTATGGGAGTGGGCAAAAGAAAACCTCAAAGTTCATGGAGAGGGTTGCTGCCAGAGACCTGCTTCAGCAGGGGAGTTTAGGTCCCAAAGAGGATATGTGAAGTTGGTGGTGGGGGGGTGAGTGTTGTGGGGAAGAAGGAAAAGATGGACACGATCTGAGGATGGCTATCAGAGGTATTTAATTGAGGACAGATTACATCTTTTACACAGTGTAGTTGCACATAGGATTAAACAGGATACAAGGGGCATGTGAGCTGGGGTGTGGCTTGAGAGCAGGGGTTGAGGAATCTAGCCTTGACAGTGACATGGGCACCAGTCATATGTTAATGGAAGGGCCAAACGTTCTTCTGGGTAGAGATAAGAATGACTGCTTTATCAAGCAGGAGCTTTCTTCAATCTCCTAAGGGAAGAGAGACCCTTATCTATTGATTCCCCAGGGTCCAAGGGGGCTTTTCTATGTCCAGAGTGGGATAGTAGGGAAAAAAAAATCTATGTACAATATGTTCTTAATGTGTGTTAACTTACTCCTCTAAGACAAAATTCTATCAATTCAGCTATAGTTCCACCAGGCATTCAAGGCAGGAGTAACTCTAGATATACCACACTCTACATCTGTCTACTTTATTTCTCTGGCATGAAATCCTGTCTCTATAACTGCAGTTCCATCCAGCTCCCTAGCTTATAGTCCAGCTAATAACTAACTCCTATGCTTTCAGCCTCATCTTCGTCCTCTGTATCCTCTTTCTCCATCTCTGCTGCTCTCTACTACTGACACTCAGAAAATTCTACTCAACATCTGCCTAACCTCTATGGAACCTCTGTGGTCCTCTCTTCTCCCTCCCCATGCTGTTCTGTCTGTCCACAGAAAATGCCAGCCTTTTCTTTCCCTGGGTACCTTGTCCCCTGCCTCCTCAGGAATGTTGTTTTACCGCTCACCTTCATATGTAAAAACCTCTTTTGTTCTCAAAGTGCTCTGGAGAACTACTGGGCCTCCTCAAGTCTAGGGGATGATCTGCATCTCCCCACAGCTTGTCTCCTAAGCTCAGCAGGGCAGATAGTAACTTAGTAGGTTCAGCAGATCTGGGGAGCTGAATGGTTTACCAATTGGTCTGGGCATGCACAGATTTCATAGCAGAAGACAGCTGAGATATTAAAGTCTGGGTAACACCAAATATTCATTTTGAATATTGAATGTCGAATATTGAATGTTTGAATATTGAAAGTTGAATACCAACTTTGACCTTGGCTGGTCAAAGTTCAGCTTTAATACACAGCTGCATCTCTATGATATATTCTTGTGGTCTGCAAGACTTATCCAAATTCTTGACCTTGGGAAAAGGACTTCTGGGGATTAGACACTATGTTACAGTTTCTTAGTTTTACTATACAGGCCTGTTCCCCTCATAAGACTCCCCCAAATGAAGGTCTTGATGTCTTATTTTCCCCCCATTATACCATATTATTCTGATTTCTCTGTATTTAACTGAACTCTTGACCTTAATATCTCTCAATCTGAATTGTAGGCATTTCATCCTTGGGATCAGGTGTGCCTAGCAAATCTCTAACTTTCCTGTTCTTGTCGTAATTAAGAGGGTACATTGGAACTCCTGGTTCCACGGTGGCAGGGCCTTTTTTTTTCCAAAGAATTATTTTGTTTAGAGAAGCTACCATTGTACACATTTTAATCCTTTACCAAAGCCCATACAAAATTTCCCAAGAGGTGAGAATCACTAAAAATGAAAGTAAAAAGGTGCTGGAGAAGTGTGGTCTGCAAGGTTGAAATGCTGGAACTTTGTCAAGCAGCAATGGTTGCCATGCAGTCCACATCAGGTTGCAGTATTCTTAACAGTGGTGGGTACTAGAAGTCTGCCACATGGGGTGGCAATGGGAGACGGCAAAGGGGTTTAGGTGATGGAAATGTTTGAATGGTAAACCTTACAAATATTTCTGTGTATGCTGGATGACAGAGGGACAGCTGGGCATGAGTAGGGGTAGAGTTCATGGAAACACAGCAGGCTGCATGAAAGAAACTGGGTTTCACTGAAGATTTGCTCCACTGTGACACATGTAATGATATCCCTTTATCCTTCTGCATCCAAGGTTGGCTGGTTTCAGGGCTCTTTCCACAGGCTAGCAACCCTGGATGCTCAAATGTCTCATATGAAGTGGTGTGGTGTACGGTTTGTGTAAAATATATTTGTTATTTGTTTTTACTCCTTCACTCTTTTGAGGGGCCCACCACCCAGCTCCCAAATAAATTATACACACACAGGCTTATTCTTCATTATGAATGCCCAGCCTTAGCTTGGCTTGTTTCTTGCCAGTTTTCCTTAACTTAAATTATCCTATCTGTCTTTAGCCTCTTGGCTTTTCTGGTTCTCTCACTTCTGTAAATCTTACTCTTACTCCATGGCTTGCTGTGTGGCTGGTTTGCTGGCCCCTGGAGTCCTCCTCCTTCTTTGGGTACTTCATCATTCTTCCCTGATTTCTCTTTCTATTTCTCCTGTCTGCCTGTCAGCCACACCTATTTCTCTCTCCTGCCCCACTATTGGCAGTTCCATTCTTTATTATACCATTGGATGTTCTAGACAGGCAAAGTAACACAGGCTCACAGAGTTGAACAAATGTAATATAAACAAAAATGTCACACCTTAAAATAATATTCTACAACATATATTTACATCTTCTTGCTTACCATTAATCATCTCAAGTTTATTAGAGTTCCTAATACAATGCAAATTCTATTTGAATTGCTGTCACCCTGTGCTGTTCAGGGAACAATGACAAGAAGTCTGTACATTCGAGTACTAATAGTTTAAGTATTTTCTATCTGTGGTTGACTGAGTCCATAGATGCTGATCCCACAGATATTGATGATCAATTATATATCTTAAATATTTAGTAGCATGCATAATTAGCACCAGGGTCATGAATGACTTTCAGATGTTTCTGGAAAGTCTTTAAATAAAACTTTCATTATGAAACCACCATCAGAAATGTCAGTAAATGCCGGGTGGTGGTGGCGCACACCTTTAATCCCAGCACTGGGGAGGCAGAGCCAGGCGGATCTCTGAGTTCGAGGCCAGCCTGGGCTACCAAGTGAGTTCCAGGAAAAGGTGCAAAGCTACACAGAGAAACCCTGTCTCAAAAAAACAAAACAAACAAATAAACAAACAACAAAAAAAGAAATGTCAGTAAACACTACAATAGGTTTATCCCACCAAAACATTCTCCAGGGCTGGGGAGATGGCTCAGTTGGTAAGTTGCTTGCCCTGCAAGAGTGGGAATTTGAGTTTGGTCTTCAGAACCCACATAAAAAAGCAGAGAGTACTAGCATATGTTTCCAGGGGTATCACTTAGGAGGAAGAGACAGGTGGATCCTTGGGACTCTCTGGCCAACTAACCTAACCTACCTAGTGAGTTACAGATCAGCGAAAGGCTTTGTTTCATCTGAAAAAATGAACAGTTTTTGAAAAGTAAAAATCTGAAGTTGTCTTTTGGCCTGTGCACACACATGCACTTCCACATTCCTACATATATCAGCACACATGAATATGGGCACACACACACAGAGAGAGAGAGAGAGAGAGAGAGAGAGAGAGAGAGAGAGAGAGAGAGAGAGAGAGAGAGAGAGGAGAGTTCTAGGCTTTGGAGGTACACATCTATAATTCCAGCACCTAGAAGGTAAAAGCAATAAGATGCCAAGTTGTAGGACAGATCCCTAATGAGACCATGTCTCCAAATCATTAACTTTCCAGGTTCTTCCTCTGTTTCTTAGACAGTCTATCAGCAGTTCTTGATTCCTGCTTCCCGGTTGTCCATTCACAGCCATTTTTTCAACTTGGGGCTCAGTGATAACCTAACCCAGCCTACTCAGTGAGTCCTAGGTCAATGAAATGACTTGTTTTACAGAAAACGATGAGCGGGTCTTGAAAAATGACACATGTTACTATGTGTAACACAAATTGTTTAAAATTGGTCTTTTAATAAAAAAATAAATAAACAAAAAACAAAAACCCAGAGCTAGATATTGGGGTAAATGCTGAAAGATCAGAGAAACAAAGGAGCATGCTACTGCCATGTCTTACTTCTAGGACACCTCAGACTGAAGAGGCCTCACCCCATAGACCTCTAGCTGCAGGGTCTTCCTCAGCTGAAAAGGCTTTAGCCGGAAAAAGCCTCTCGCTGAAAGGGAGGTTTCTGCTGAAAAGCCTTTAGTTCCTGTCTCCTCAAGCCTTGTCTACCTTTGTCTGCCTTACTGGGACCAAAGGTGTGTGCCACCACTGCCTGGCCTCTGTGTTTAATCCAGTGGCGTGTTCTGTTCTCTGATCTTCAGGGAAATTTTATTGTACACAATATATCACCACAACTGTGTTTCTTGTTAGAAACTTATGTCCTTCAAAACAGTAGCAGCCCTATCAAGCAACACATGGAACATGACATGACCCTCAGTGATCCTCGGAAGATCTGAGTGAGGTCTTGGTTGGAGCTGTGAAGCCCTTCACCACAATGCCTATTCTGCTTACTATAGGTGAATCAGGCTCAAAGGCTGCTACTCTGTGATTTTGCTGGGTCCCAACTAATAAACATCTCTGAGCCTTTGATGCTTTGCTTTATATGTGGTCAGGTGCTTCAAACACATAAACAAGGAGAGTATCTGCCAACTGAGTTTATTCTTTTTGCCTTGCTGGCGCCAGCCTCCTCATTGCTCAATTCAGACCCCTTAGCAGGATACCCACCGTGCTGACTGCCAATCTTCCTTCAATTGACTTCTCCATCCTGGTGTACTCTAAAAATTCATTATACTTGAAAGTCATAATGGATGTGCAAATCCTCGTTTTTGTTAGAATCTATCATAATGGCTCACAATCCATTGCAACAATTACATTCAATCATCACAGGAAAGCTCTCACTAAGTTTACTGTGATCACGTTAAGTACAGCTTCACTGCTGGTCTTTACCCACAGTGATTTTTTTTTATGGTGGCGTATAGTTTTATGAAGCTTGTCGAACGCCAATAGTTCTCATTTAGAACAGAGAAACTTAACAAATGGATGTTTGGATGTTTGACTGCCCCTCCATCTTTACCTCTGGCTAGTTTACTGTGTCTCATCTATTCTTCCTCCGAATCTTGCAGAGTTCTGCCCTTGCCCCTATAATTGCTTGTGTTGTTTATATTCTCATCTCTAATCCTCAGAATTAATTAAACATCTTTGAATGCACCATAGTTCGGTCCATGCATTCCTGACTCACAGGAATGCTGTGAATTGTGTCCAGTATCCATTATATTGCCAGGTCGTGTTGACAAATACCTTGAAAGCCCTCTTCTCTTTTCATTAAACCAGTATATTGACAGCAACATTGTACACTAATACCTTTTAGCAGTATTGCAAATCTAAAGTGAATATTTCATAAACTTAAGGGATGTAGAGTTGCAGGCCAGATTTTCTCTTCTTCGCAGGGCTCCCATCCTGCCCATTGCTATCAGATGTAATACAGTCTGTGCTCCTGGTATTGAAAAAAAAAAAACATTTTCAGAACTGCACATAACAAACCAACAGATAGTCACTGCTGCCTAGAGTGTCCTCCTTGATCAGGAAAAAAATGATAAAAATAGTTCCTGCGTGCAAGAACAGTGATCCACACCTCTGTCAGGCCCTTTCCCAAAGCCCACTGGGAAATTAGACCTCATCAGTGTCAAGCATCAATTCCCAATCACACAACAAAGTGGCAGAAGTTGCTGGAGTGACACGCTCGGCTGCTGAGGCCAGGGCGCTTGTCACAAAGAAATGAAGCAGGAGAATTATCCCGAGATTTAAGTCTGTATAGACAGTCACCTTACATCATCTAGGACCTCGAGTTTCACGTTATTAGAACTCCCGGAGGACTGTCCCCAGCTACTGTCACATCAGTTCCCATAGTTTACATTACTTTTTACAGAGTAAACCGGGTCTGAACTTGAAGTCTAAGGAAGGAGTAGGGCCACCACCCAATCACACTAGGAAAGTCCTGACAGCTTCAGGCAGCATGAGAAGCCTGAAGCTGTTGTCCCCTTGGGCCCCCCTCAAAAATGACACATGTACTTCATGAAGATATCCTAGCAGGTAGCATTTAAAAATAAATAAATAAGTCTCACTGCAGAATACTGTCAGATAGCAAGAGTGGCATGGATTCAGTCTCCGGGGACTCTGCTAACCCGCTGTGTCTGCCGGAAGGAGGATGAACTGGCCGATGAAAGTGTGTGGCTGTCAGTGCCTGCAGGGAAGTGATGGCTGAACATCACATTTCAATTCAGATGAACTCGGTGTGAGGATCTGTGGCTTGGGAGGGGCCAGGAAGGAGGAAGTAAACTAGCACAGTTAAAACACACTTCACCATGGCAACGTGACTCTGGGGTGGTACTGTGTTTTCATAAAGGCAAGAAAGAAAAGAAAATAGGAATGTGGGTCAGAGCTGTGCATAAGATAGACTCTCAACAAATGCTAGCATGGGATGAAATCCAGCTTAAGTTACTGTAAAAGGCAAACAGAAAAGTCTACCACGAGGTGCATGCTTAGAAACAATAAAAAAAGAGTTCAGATTAAGATGACATCCAACCAAGAATCACCTTGAAATCCCGAAGGCCAATGTTGAAGATTGCTGTGTATCTGAAACCAGCCTGGGCTACATAGTGAGCTCAAGACTAACCTAGGTAACAGTGAATTTGAGGAAGCATGGACGAGCTAGTGAGACATTATCTCAAAATAATACGTATGCGTTTATCTCTCTATCTGTCGTCTCCACCATATATATACAATTATGCATATTTATATTTAATATTTAATATTTCTGACATTGATCATTTTAAAAAAGTGAATAAATATGTTTGTACATCCATTCACTTACCTGAATATTGAAGATGGAAATATCTACATCATACTATATGCCATAAATTTTAGTTTTTAAGCGGTTCCTATTATGGATTTAGCATGCATTTGTTGAGACTGAAGCCAAAATACAAGTTAACCCTAAGACATAATGCAGTTCCTTTGGGGGTGCTCCCTGAGATGATCCTCATTCTGATAATAAAATGCTAATGTGGTATGTGATATTATAAATGTAGATTAGTTAGCATTCTTTTTAATGTTTAGGAAAATATAGTGAATAGCCACAGGGAAGAACAGGCTGACAGACTGGGATGAGGAGACAGTGGCCTCATAAATTCTGGAGCTTTCCAGTATCATTGTTTTTAGTTATCTACAAAGCTGGCCATGCGATTGTCTTTCTGCCTGTTTCTGCACTTTGTACTTTGGGGAAGTAGGGGGTCTTAAAAGATTAAAAATTTGAGCTGGACCAGCAAAGAAAAGAAATCTCTTTAAATCTCCATACACACATTCATGTGCATATTCATATAGCATGCACTCTTGTAATTCGAAAGAAAAAGACAAATAGCTACCTATTTCTTCTATTGTGAAAATTCTCTATTCATGATGCAACTTTAAAAGTCCAAGACAAAAACTAGAAAGCAATCTTCCATTGTAAGCAATAATCATGAGCCCTTAAATAAGTAGGTAAAGGTCAGCTCTCTCTCTCTCTCTCTCTCTCTCTCTCTCTCTCTCTCTCTCTCTCTCTCTCTCTCTCTCTCTCTCTCTCTGTGTGTGTGTGTGTGTGTGTGTGTGTGTGTGTGTGTGCCAATGTTCACATTAGCACACTCTCATAAATTCCTTACAGGCACATCTGAAAACATTGTCCTGGCATGTTTATTAAAAGTAGACATTTTAATAATGAATATGTCAAGAAATTTCTCTTTTTCTAGGCAAGATGGTGGCCATGAAAGACGATGTGTTTGAGACACAGAAGGAAGGGCTATGGAGAAATCCCGCATTTTCAGAAGAGATCCTAGTTAAAAGAAGGGAAAGACAGCTGGGGAACTCTGAACTTAATATAGAGGATTTTGTTGGGGAAAAAATGTGAATATCTTCTGTGTACCAAGGATCTGTGACCCAAGTCGAGGAATATTCTAATCATCAAAAGGGTGAGTCAAGAAGTGACCAAACAGTACTCCATTATGGAAATATCATCACATGCGTTACACAGCAGTATAACTACAATATAATAATAATAACGTACTATATTTCTATCAAGAAATTACTTTGTAATTTAGGTTGTGTGTGTGTGTGTGTGTGTGTGTGTGTGTACCTGTGTCTAAATAAAACTATGTCTCCTTGGTTGTTAATGTTAACTTAAATATTGCTTATTTATACAATGTTCGCAGATTTTTCTATACTTCTAAAAGGCTGAATTTAAAAATAAGTACTATTATTTTTCTTTTTATTCCCAATTAAAGCACAGTACATTACTTAGGTCAGTAGACCTTTAAAATAAGGAAGGAAAAATTGACTTTACATTGCCTAAGTAAAAAATAGCTTCCTGATTCACAATTCAGAAAACACATGAACATATTGAATCATTGGAATGAGACCAGGTCTTTCACAGCACAGATCATTACCTGGTGAAAACTTGTGTGTCTGCAACATTAAAAAGCTAATAACTGACCATCCCATCAGTAGGACCTTAGAACAGAAAAATAATCAACTAGAAATATTCATTTATAGTGACTCAGTGAGGGATGAATTCCTCAGTCACAGATTTGATACCCCCCTTCTCCTGTCTGGAATATCAGTATCGTAGCTTCCCATGTTGATTTTGACAATAGCTATTATTACTACTATTTGATTCCCCATGCAGTTCTATCCACAACTAGATATAGAGCCCATATTCACCCAGACTTTATGGTCCTTCTTGCACCAGACACCAATTACACTGAGGAGTATAGTGTTTGAGTGCACAGACTCATATCTTCAGCCCCTGAATGCTATCCTTTCAAGGACAAAAATGATTCCCTAGAAAACTCTTCTTTTACTATTTGTAAACATCTAGTGAAAAAACATAAAGTGTGTGATCTATTACTTCTCTTGACACTTTATACCTATACATTTTGGTTGTAATGCCATAACTCCTATATCCCATTTGAAAGATTGCATGGATAAGTTTTGGTGCTTCAGGGTTCAGTTGTTGATGCGATTTTATTATTATTATTACTAATTTATTATTATTATTATATATGGAGGAGAAAGAAAATAAAAGTGGATTCATCTGCAACTGGAATCTCAAAGAATGAAAAGTGAGAAGAATTAAACATAGCCTAGGAGGACAAATAACACGCAGGACTCAAGGTAAGTGGCAGGGCACTACAAAATTAAGGCCATGAATCTTATTCCAGAAATGAAAGGAAAAGAAAGGAAATTAGACACATTTCTAATTCCACTTAAGTGGGAGGGAAGAACATGTTTGACATACCCAGATTTCTGCAAACTTATATCAAAAATTAATGATTGCTGTAGTCAAGAAGGAGGCTAAGAAATGGCAGTGTTCTAAGATAAGAGGTCCCAGGCTTGCTGTGTCCTAAGACATGGGGCCCCATGACATCCCTTATTTTTGAAGACCTTTTGAATCTTATAATTATATGACACTTTATTATGGTCAACATGCTTTATAATTTAATTAAATAGATTGTATAGATCCAACTTTATTAATAGCATTTCCTTGACAAATGTTGTTGTTGTTATTTTTATTATTATTAAGCAAATTGTAGTTTTAACATGAAATAACAGATCTTAGAATAGTATTCTAATATCCATTCATCTATAAAACCCATGTAGTGGGTTTTGAATGAAGTGTCCCCAATATTCTTGGACATTTGATTACTAGTTCCCTAGTTGATGGCACTGTTTGGGAGTTTAGGAGGTATATCTATGCTGGAGAAAGTTTGTCACCAAGGGTAGGGTTTGTGACTTTAAAGACTACCACCCTTTGTAGTTTGTTTTTATATTTATTTATTATTAATTTTTTTTAAAAAATTATTTTACATATCAACTAGTTTCTCCTCACGCCTTTCCTCCTGTTTCATCCCCCACCTCCTTTTTACCCCCTCCTGAAAAAGGGTAAGGCCTCCCTTAGGAGTCAAGAACTCGTGGCACATCAAGTTGAGGCAAGACTAAGCTCCTTCCCACTTCATCAAGGTTGAGCGAGGCATCCCACCATAGGGAATAGGTTCCAAAAAGCCTGCTCATGTATTAGGGACAGACCCTGGTCCCACTGTTAGTTTGTTCATTCTGGTTGAGATTTGAGATCTAAACTCTCTTCTATTCTTGGTACCAAGCCTACTGTCTGCTGCCTGCTATCCCAAATCTACCGGTACAGACTCATCCCTTTGGAAACACAGCCCAAATCAACTACTTCTTATATAAGTTGCCTTGGTCATGGTGTTTTATAACAGCAACAGGAAGCCAGTGAAGACCATACATTCCCACGTAATGATCCTCATGGTGCCACATAAGGATTCATGAACCTCACTGATGCGTTTGTTATTTGGCATGCCCGTATTTAGCACTTGACTTTGCATAGGAAGCATTGGCCTGACACACAACTCCTTGGTTACCATCAGGACTTCTAAGCAATATCCCTAGATTATGCTTGGCTGTGTGTAACAACTTAAAGCTTCTTCTTCAGAAAAATCTGGATAGGCAAGAATAAGAAAACTTATTCAAAATATTTGTGATAGGTTATTTTGGAAGAGTTATTAATGTCAGATTGAGAAGTGAATGGCTGAAGGACCTGGTACCATACCTTGAAATGCATGAAGACCAACCTCCTTAGCACATTCCAGTGTTCTCATGACTTTGGAACTGGTAAAATAATGTTTAGAGATAGAATTTTTCATCTTTTAGTGGCATGGCTCTTTGATGGGAAATAATTTGATTTCATACCTTAATTGGAGTTTAAGTGTCTGAGACCTGAACACGATGGAGAACACAGTGGAAGGACAGTAAGATTGTGTGGGAAAGCATGAGTGAGGGAGAGAATGAGGCGTGTGGGGAGGTGCAGTGTTCAGTCAACCTTAGATGTCCTCCCAAAGCAAAGGCAGGATAAAATCATCTGGGAGGAGGCTTGGTTGTCACTGATAGACTTTCAGATACAGATAGCAAGGGAAATGCTTTCCCATGGAATGGTGTTTATATGTCAGGTGTGGATTTAGACTGTGGGTGGAGACTGAAAAGGTAACCACTCTTTCACCTTAAAATCAAAGTCTCTTTAGAAAAGAAAAATATTGTGTTATAATGGAGACAAGCCTCTATAGAGTACAAACAATGAGACTTGTATTATAGAGAATCATCATTGCCCTGTGTGTCTTTGCCTCCTGTTCTTGTTATGAAGACAGCTAGACCTGCTGAGTTCTAATACCCACATATCCTAGAACGATGTGCTCAGAAGACAGAGGAGGCACCCACTGATTATTTTTCTCCCTCTTTTCTCTCTTCACTGTTTGTGGAAGTGCCAGCTTATGTCCATCTGCTACCTGAAAGGGCCATGCATGTTAGTAGTGTCCTGTTTTCTCCATCTAATTCAGCCTGTCAACCAGAGCTACATCCTAATAGAACTGGTCACTGTTGTGCTTTACCATTTTCATCTGGCTGCTCATACTGCATCAATTTCACCACAATATTTCAGATTAAATTCTTGTGTTCTATGAAATGAAGGGATTTCTATTTCTCTTGTTTAGATCCCACATGGATATGATTTGACACTGCCATTTTTTATACAGATGATTAGTGTATTGATCCCCTAATGATCAAGATATTCTTATACATTCAACTAGTGAAGTTAAAGAACAAATGAAGCATGGGACATGCCAGTCACAACAATAATTAAGAGCAAAGTTGAGTCATAGTTTCCTTAACAAAGCATCTTCAATCTTCTAGACTGAGAAGATGATTTCCTCACCTGGTTGGTATCTTCAATGCCTTTTATTGTGATACTAAAGTATGGTAGGTTTTTTCTTGTTGTTGTTGTTTGGTTGGTTCTTCTGGATTTTGAAGTTCTTTAAATAAATACATATGTTGACAATTATGAATATTGTATATTATATTTTCCTCACATTTTGATAATATTTACCACATCTCCCAATTCTTCCAAAATATACACCCCAATTTCATGCTCACAACACTTTTCCCTATTGTTTTTAACCCTTGAAGTACAAGTACACTTATATACACTTGTTAATGTTGCTATTCAATGGGGTAACAATAGCTCTTCATCAGTCAGTGGGATCACTTCCCTTCTCCATACTGACATTTTTTTGGGGGGGAGTTTAAACTTGCACAGGTTTTATACTTGTTATAACTGCTTTGAGTTCATACACACAATTACCTTGCTGTGTCTGGGAAACACTGTGGTGTTTTTATTTTTGTTTTTATGTTTTTCATAATTTAAGTTTTGAAAAATGAAAACATCCTTGGGATAATATAGATGTAAGGAAATTCCCTTGAAGTATTTCTTGTTTCTGACCATCACATTGACAGTCAGAATGCTCTCACATAACTGGTCTCTACTCATGAAGATGTGAGAATTTGATAAAAAAAAAAATCTTCATTTAAAATATAAAATAATATTATATAATGAACTAAACTATATACCTATAAAACTATACTGTAACTTTTAAAGACAATTTAATGTTTTGCAGCAAACTCAATATAGACCATGTCCAAATCATTCCTCAGAAAACTGGAACTATTTAGCTAATTCTGCAAATACTTATGAAAACTTAAGTAGAAACTTCAAATTTGTTTTCCCATTTTCTCTTTTTATTTGAGGTTTTTCAAACATCAAACAAACTTTTACAGAGTTACACTATCAGAAACTGACTTTCACTGTGGAAACTCATGTGCAAACAGCTTGATTTTATGATGTAGGTGCAACTTTGGAAAAATCAAGTAGACAACTTCAAGGAGACAGCCTTTAAGAATGAAACTTCCTGGGGAGGCATCTTTACAGATGAGAGAGCTTAAAAGATTTTGAAGTTCAGTTTAGTGAAGCACTCACATATTTTATAACCTCCAACTTCTTGTCTGAATCATGTTACAACTATGACTCGAATCTAAAAATGTCCCCAGGACAACCTATATTTTGAAACATGTTTACTATAGGTTCTCTTCTTCTGAATCTAAAGAGTAGAAATAAAATCATTCCTTATTCTCTTCTCTCGTACTCTGATCCTGGAAGACATTCTTTTTTTTTTTTTTTTCTTTTTTCAGTGGAAAAGAAGAGTTACTTCAGGTTTGGGAATACAACTCATCTCACAACTCTCTACACACATGGGCTGATGTTCAGAGTAGCAGAAATGAAGGAAATGGGGCTCATATTTCAAGTCAGATGCAAAAATATGGTTGTTCAATGGATTCTGAGAAATGGGAAAAGTAAAGAAAAATGGCTGGGCACAGTAGTTTGGTGATATGCTTTTTATTTCATTGGATAGAAAAATTTATGCAAATACATCCAGAAAGGAATGCCTGAAATTTGCAAACACAGACTTGTAGTTTATTGCTCATGTTGTGTGAACATCTATCTATTCACTCCAGGGCCCACCAATGACAGATCAAATAATTGATTCCATGTAAGTCTAGCTTGATGAAATAATGAGCTTAATAAAGTTATTTATAAGAGCATAAAGAACACATGGGTGTCTAGGCAACACAAGAACACATTTTCCTAGCCTCAGCAACTGTCAACTGTCTCTAAATAATTGGGGAGGGACAGGCCTCATGATGTCCTTCCTTCTACAGTAATGGAAAGTTAATGGGCCCAGTCTTTTGTAGGTTGTCTCCAGAGAAGCATGACTGCTGAGAGTTCAGGAAGACAATAGTCATGTCATACTCTGATGGCAGAATTCCACAATAGCCTACTTCTTAAAAAAGATGAATAAACTTATTTTTCATAAAGTGGGAGAGATAAGAAAACACAGAGTGTTCAATAAGTCATCAAGATGGTAGAGAGGATCAATTTTGCTATCAGTTCTTCTGATCATGCTACTGAAAAATCAGTTTTGAATCTTCAGCAACTATTAAATTAGTAGCAAGGCACTGGGAAGACAGAGGGCCATTTTCTTTCAGAGAAAAATACATTTTTACACATTTTCATATGAGACAAGATTGCATCTGGGGATTTTAGAGTAACAGGTGCATGCATCAAAGCTTTCAGACCTATAATTCAAAATTCTGAAAACTTAAGCAATTTTGTATTAAAGTGAGAAAATAATCTTACTCTAAAAACTATTGAGAGGTATTTCACTTTGGGAAATGGAATGAAAAGTTTAGAACGCATTATTTTTAAATAAAGATAGATTAAGGAAAGAATAAAAGATGTAATGCTTTTCTGCTTAAGCTTTTGAATGCCAGGATGATGGCTGAGTGACTGTAAAACTAATGCATAACATCCCAGGCTAGCCATGTACTTCCCTTAAAACTATAGACTGGAGGGCATCTGATCAACTTTAGGCAAGAGGATGGAAAAAAAGTATAATATTTTCAGTCTAAATAATACATAAAGAGTGTTCTATTGAGAAATACAACACTTGCCACTTGTAGTGGCTCAGCTTGGAATCTCAAAACTTAGGAGGCTGAGGCAGGTGGATTGCTACAATCTGAAGGGCAGCCTGTGCATTGTAGTCAGCTCAAGGAACACTCTGGGCTTAACTGAGAAACACTGTCTCAAGAAAAAAAAAAAAAGGAATTGTGCAATGTATGCACATTGTGTGTGTGGGCAGGGGGAGGAGGGAGAAAGGGAGAGGGAAAGAATAAATTTTTATGAAGAAAAGGCTGGGAGGTTTAATGAATATTTTAGCAATAGGCTTTGCAAATAACACAAAAAGCATTTATATATCACTGGATTTCTGAGCCGACACTGGAAGACACAGTTTATAATTTGCCACACACTTGACTAAATATTGAAAACTTGGCTATACTTCATTTCATTTTGAGAGAATTTAAGAATAAAAAAAGATTTGTTCTTTGAAAGAGGCACAGGTAATCACAGCAAACAATAAGCTAATAAGGCAAAAATATTAAAAGAAAAACAAAAACAAAGCAAAAATCATGGAGTCCATTATGTTTTGGCCAACCATTCTTGGAATGGGCCCTACTCTGGAGTGTGGTTGAATATACTCAGTGAAACTCTATTAGAGAAATTGGTTTTCCCTTTCTGGGCCATCTATGTATTGCAAACAGCTTCTTGATTAGATGTGGGACTCTGTGTCTTCTTCCCCTTTTCGATGATGATATTTTTATCTGGTTTGAATTGGTACAGGTCTTGTGTGAGTAGAACAAACAAAAACAAAAACCACTATGCTATGCTCATTTTCTTTGTAATATACTTTTAATAAAACTCTTCATTTTATAACAGTCAACCCCCCCCAAAAAAAGAGGAATAAGTCAAGTCTTACCAGTCTCTCTCTTGCTTTTGAAGAACTTTCTTTCCTTCATTCCTTTTACTAGCAGTTAGTAAAATCTCAGGTCAGTCCTGCTTCTAGAGTCTTGAATATTCTCTATTTTTCTTGAAAGAATGAGCTAGCTGATGTTTCTTGGCTTCAGTAAAAGAAAGAAGTGGCCATGTTCATTTAGAAAGTAGGATTGCTCAGATTGGAACATTTTGCAGGTGACTGGAGGGGGCCTGGACAGAGGGAAGCAACTGGACCAATGAGTCCACAGCACAGAAACAGGAGAACCTGCTTGATTTACCCTCACGCCCTTGGCTGAAATCTTTTGTGTGAAATACAATTACAACAACCAAGTATGTTGAGCAGAGAGATACAGTAAGTCTCAAAGGAAGGATGCTAAAAACTGGGAGTAATTGAGCAGAGATCCACAATGGTATATTAAGGTTGAGGGACGTCAATAAGAGTTGGCAAAGCAATTGGAGACGGACCTCAAAGAAACAGGGTGATTGAGCCATAATCACAATACAGAGAGACCTGTAACTCTGGATGTCATGGTGCTCACAGTTGTACCCAGAAAGCAAGCCTGGGCCTACAAGAAAGAGAACTCTGACATTGTACAGTGAAATTCTTTACTTCACAGCCAGTATCCAGTCAGTGTCCTACACAAAAGAAAAGGTTTTTAAAACTAGTCAGAATTTTCTCTTTGTTGCCTCTCCCAATGACTGATGGCCCATAAAGCCTGGTTGAAAGAGCAGGATGAGGGCTGGTAGGAAGTAGATCCAATTAGGCTGATGGATAATATTCAGAATAGAAAGGTTACACATTTTCCCCTCTTGTTATTTGGTCTTGACACAAATCAATCTCTGCTAGCCCGTATTAAATCTTTCCATTATTGGCTATTCTGGTTTCCCGGGCCACTTCAGCTATGTCATTCTTTGAAAATCTCTTTCCGTACTTGAGGACACTCCTTTCTTTAGTGCTGTCTACACCCACTGCAGCCGTGGGACAAGCCACCCTTCATTGTCTGCTCAGAACATTGTACTCTAGTCATTGCTCTTCAAAGCCATTGATGGAGGATTTAGGAGAGTACACAGTTCCTCTGACATAGAAAGACAGGACCATTTCCAAGTTTTCCTAAGTGTGGAGTGTCTTCAAACTGCCTTTGCTCTATGCATGTGTCATCAGTTACCTGAATGTGGGACCCAACAGTGCAATTGGTCTGAATGAGCAAAGATTTAGACTTTGGTTTTGTCTCTGCACAACTGGTGTGTGTGTGTGTGTGTGTGTGTGTGTGTGTGTGTGTGTGTGTGTGTGTGTGTGTGCGTGTGCCCATGTATGTCTGTGCAAATGCATGTGACACTGGAGGACAACTTTGGATACATATATCACAATGCTATCCATCTCACTGGTTTACACTGGCTTACACTGGCTTAGAATTTGCCAAGAAGGCTAGCCTGGAAATTCAGTGAGATCCAGGAATTTGTTCATCTCTGCCTCTGTAATAATGAGATTACAAGTACATGCCACCACCTCTTCTTCTTTCTTTAAAGCTATTTTGCATAAACATTTTTGTAAGAAATTATATATTCAAAGTAATGCTAGCAGGTATATCAGGATAGATACATAAAACAGAAATTATATCTATCATCATTATCAAGTATTATTGCTGAAAATAATTGTATTACTATACTTTATGCAACTGTCATTATAATAGGCCTGTTGTCTCCAATATCACCAATGATATACAAGGGAGGTGTGCATTGCTCACAACACAGCCAGAGCTGAAGACTCATAAAATAATGGGGATTTTTTGGCTCTATTATAATCTTATGAGACCACCATCACATAGGCAAAGTGTTACCCAAAACATGGATATCCTTGGAAATAACAAAAGGTCGAAGACACTAGTTGCTGATAATATAACTAGATTTTCATTTTAACAAAAGCATACTAAAATGTATATGAGAAAAAAGAGACTATAACCAGAGACCAAACAAGACACTGTTGAGAGTGCTGAGTTGATAAATAATATTGATGGATGAGTGTAAAGAGAAATAGATGGTGTAAGAACAATTTAGAAGCAGTAGCTATTGTAATTGTTAATCCCTTAAAAGGAAAGCTTATAAGATGAAAGCAAAACACTCTGACTTTGTGACTTGGAGGATCAGCAAGTTCAGTTTCTTTGGAAATTTTTGATTTTGAGTGATCTCAGGCACCTAAGATTGCAAGGTAAGTGCTTTCTTGGTTGAGCCGTCTCCCCAGACTTGATGATGTCTATCATAACTTACTAAGGCACACATTCTTTCAGGAAATTTAGCAAGATAAATTACAATAATGATTTATTTCCAGAAACAGTCCTTAAGGAGCTGAGCCCCTCTGACTCGTCATTCTATTTCTGTGGTGAAGCAACCAGAGGTTTCTGCTGCTGACCACATACTAGGGGATGGATCTTGAAGAATGGGGAGAAGCCAGCCTTTCAGTGTGCTACATAGGTAGTTTACAGGGTTGTCAAAAAGAAGCAAATAGAATTTTAACTAATTGAAAGAAATAATGACCAAAAAGCATTCACCACACTTTAATTTCTATTCACTTTCAGTAACATAATAAGGGAATGCTGTGTTGGTGTTATATGAGGGAATTCTCCCTTTGGGAACCATGGTTGTCACTATTATAATTTAACTTAGTCATAGACATCAAGTAACTTTTCTTTCTTGTACTTGCCATATGAATACCTTGAATTTAACTCATCACATTAAAACAACTAATAAGAATTGCATATCAAGATTTGAACTAAAATTTCCTGACCTCTTACTTACTGCTCTCACTCTGTCCCCTATACTGTCCCTTCAAAAGTCATCCTTTATTTCTACAATTAAAGTGATTTAATCATTGTCACATTAATGACAAAGAATAAAAAAAAAAGCCAGATTAGATGTTAAGAATCTCAATGGCCAAATAACTAAAATCAACATTAGTATTAATCTTTAAAGTTGACATTTATTTAAAATTAAAAAGAGTGTACCTGCATGAGAGATAAATTTTCTCAGCACTTAGGCACTAGTGTTTATTATTGCCAAGATAAATTATCATTCTAGATTCACTTGCAATTCTCTGTTAAGTTGTGAATGCTCTTCCCTTTCTCTGTTCACTCAGTTTCCCCTCAAACATTCATTGTGTATCTGCTGAATGTCTGATGCTCCCTTCAAAGTTCAGAGAACCTAGAGATATTCTGAGTTTCAAGAGGCTATTGTCAAATCCTGAATCTACTTCCTGCTTTATACACAATGAGGATGCAAAGAAATATGCCTTTCTGTAGAGGATAAAAATGCAAGAAAGGTTTTTGTTATGGTTTGAATGAGAAATGTTCCCATAGGTACAGAGTTACTTGAAAACTTGGCCTTAGTGGTGCTGTTCAGGGTGGGTATACTGCCTTACTGCTGGAAGTATGTCATTGGGAAATGAGTACAGTGTATTTGACTGCTGATGTAGTAATTCTCTGTCCAGTAGAAGACATGTTCAGAGCGTGTATTTTCTAAAATCAGTCAGAGATACAAAGTAGAAAGCACATCCATTTGTTCCTGTTTCTGTCCAACCTGATGAGTAGCAATTTTCCTCACTGCCCACTGGCTAAATGTAGTCACATGACCCCCACTCAACTACAAGGGAGCTTGGAAAACTCAGGGAAGCAAACAGAATGCTTGCAAAGTATCATTTTTTCCTAAGAAAAATTAATTAACCAAGTTTGCATTGGGTAATAGTTGGATGTGAGCTAGAACACTCATTCCTAGAGGCATAGGTACACAATTACACTTTAGATTTACTTCATCTATGGAGCCAGTATTTCATTTGGTTATAAGATGATGAACTAAGAAATAGTAGTAGGTATAGCAGGGACAGCTAGCAGCTTCTAGGCAGGATAGCTTATTTATAGTTGAACCCAAATTGTCTATGATTTAATTTTTAAAATTAAGTTTACTGGGGTTTAAATAGCCATTTTCAGGAATAGCTTTTGTTCAACAGAAAGGCAAATACCTAATTTAAGGGGTAGACTATAGCAGCCATTTACTTGTCCTCACAGACATTGAGGAACACATTAGAGTTGGTTTAGGTTTTGTGGAAATCAGACTAATTTACTACAAGAGCATCCCCCCCCCAAAAAAATTGAGTAGACATATGGCTTTCCATTAAAATTTCACAATCAAGTCAGACCTTGAGACCTAACTGTAGCTCAAGTCCCTGTTTTGAATTGGTTGACTTGGGCAAACAACCAACAATAGAAGCAGCAGGCAGGTGTCCTGAAACTGTCTGATGGTTTCCATTTAGTTATTCTTGTGGACCCTTTGGCAGGGCTGTATGATGTAAATCTTAAACCTGTTCATAGTTCGGGATGTGTGGTTCAGTAAATGAATGCCTTAAACTGGATGGCATCACATTCAGCTGACACTCAAGGATTTCCATGTACCTAAAAGACCATGCAAGGTACAGTATGATTATGAAGCATATGCCAAAACAGCAGGGTTTGAGCTAAATACAGATAAAAGTGTACCATTTGGCTTGGACATATTGATAAACAAGAGGAACGTGTGCTCCCAGAAGATATTTAGACTACAAATGGAACAACTAAAATTCTAAGAGGTGTCTTTGGGAGTCAAATGGCCCACAGTTATACTGATAGGGGGTAAATGAGCATAGAAGAGCACAGGATTAGGGAAGAATGTAAAGGAAGAGATTCAATATTTATCTTATTCCAGAGTAATCAAATAGCTTGTGTTCAAATGTTTCTGTTCACTTACAGGTCAGAATAACTTAGACAAGTGATGTTTTATTTTTTTTGAAATTAACTTTGAGTACACACTTAGGGATTACATATATTCCATTTTTGTTGTATCCAGTTCAACTATTGTCTGAGTGAAAAGTGTACCTATCAGGATCAGTGGGCTTCAGGGTAGTTTAACTGCTTGGTGTTTTTTAACCAAAAAAGGAAGAGACACTTATTTTTCTAACAGTCTGAGGAATGACTAACAATCATGTTTATGATCTATAAACTAAGGAGCCAGATAAGCTTCAGATGCCTTAGTGTATATGCTTGATTCTCTGAGATGTGGACTAATGTTGAGATTTAATGAGTTTGCTAGAGAGCTCCCATCAGGACCAGAGGTGAGTGTCTGGGGTCATACCCAGGAAGGCCTGCCCCTAGGTACCATCCCTGGGCACCAGCCATTCCTGGGGAAGAACCGCCCAATGTGGCTCCAGTTGCCAGCCATTGACTAGGACCCCACAGGAAGGTTCCCCTTCTCCAAGACCTCACCTCTCTCCCTCACCCCCCCACCCTGCAGACCCTGCAATCTACATGCCCTGCCCCCACACCCATCTGCCACCTGACACCTAAGACACTTCCTGAGACTTAGTGACCAGCCCCCAGCTCCCATTTGGCCCAGAGAGCTCTCATCTGGCCCAGAGAGCTAACATCTGGCCCAGAGAGCTCCCATATGACCCAGAGAGCTCATATCCAGGCCAGAGAGCTCCCATCTGTCCCAGAGAGCTCTCATCCGGCCCAGAGAGCTTCCACCCAGCCCAGAGAAAGAAAGAGCTCTCATTGGACAAAGAGCTGTCATTGGACCAAGAGTAAACTCAGGAGACAGGGAATCTGCCAACCCTGATTAGACCAAGAGTGGCTTTCTGAGAAGCAGAATCCACCACCTCTCATTGGACCAAGAGAGGATTCATGAAATGCTGAATCCATCAGCTCTGACTGGACCAAGAGTGCTGATAAGACCAAGAATAAATCCACAAGGAGATGGGCAGATGTCAAGGCAGAAGTACATACAACAAAATAAAGAGCAATACAGCATCACCAGAACCTAGCTCTCCTCCAATAGCAAGACCTCTGAACATTACAAAGTGGAAGAAGCAGAAGAAAGCAACCTTAAGAATAACAGCATGAAGATGCTAGAGGATTTTAAAGAAGCAATGAAAAATGAAATTCAGGAAAAGATAAACAAAAAAGTGGAGAGCATCAACAAAGAAAATGAAAAGTCAAACAAAAAATGGGAAGAACACTATAAAAAACAAGAGAAAAAGACAAATAAAGCAGAAGAAAACAATAAATCCCTGAAAGAAAACCATGAAAAAGCAATGAAACAGATGAAGGAAACAGTCTAAGACCTGAAAAGGGAACTAGAAACAATGAAGAAGACAAAAACAGAGGGAATGCTGGAAATAGAAAATCAGAGTAAATGAACAGGAAACACAGATGCAAGCATAACCAACAGAATACAAGAGATGGAAGAGAGGATCTCTGGTGTAGAGGATACAATAGAGGAAATGGATTTGTCAGTCAAAGAAAATACCAATGCCAAAATAATTATAACACAAAATGTCCAAGAAATCTGGGACACCATGAAAAGGCCAAACCTGCGAATAATAGTGATAGAGAAAGGAGAAGGATACCAACTCAAAGGCACAGAAAAAATATTCAACAAGATCATAGAAGAAAACTTTTTCAATTTAAAGAAGGAAATGCCCATGCAGATACAAGAAGCCTATAGAACACCAAACATACTAGACCCCCCCCCAAAAAAAATAGGTTCCCTTGCCATATAATAATTAAACAACTAAATGTACAGAATAAAGAAAGAATATTAAGAGCAGCAAAGGAAAAAGGCCAAGTGACTTATAAAGGCAAACCCATCAGAATAACACCTGATTTCCCAATGGAGACTTTGAAAGCCAGAAGGACCTGGACAGATGTAATGCAGACACTAAGAGTCCATGGATGCCAGCCTAGACTAATACACCCAGCAAAACTTTCAATCATCATAGACGGAGTGAACAAGACATTCCAAGACAAAGCCAGATTTAAGCAATACTTATCCACAAACCCAGCCCTACAGAAAGCACTAGAAGGAAAATTCCAACCAAAGAAAGTCAGATACATTCACAAAATACAGTCAATAGATAACACCACAGCAGTAAACCCCAAAGAAGAGAAGTCCACATACACTACCACCAAAAAATAACAGGAATGAACAATCACTGGTCATTAACATCCCTTAATATCAATGGAGTTAATTGACCTATAAAAAGACACAGGCTAACAGAACGGCTACAAAAGCAGGACACATCTTTCTGCTGCATATAAGAAACACACCTCAAATTCAAAGATAGACACTACCTAAGAATAAAAAGCTGGGAAAAGTCTTTCCAATCAAATGGTCTTAAGAAGCAAGTGGCTGTAGCCATCCTGATATCCAGCAAAATAGACTTGAAACCAAAATCAATCAAGAGATCGAGAAGGGCATTACATACTCATCAGAGGAAAGTTCCACCAAGATAACATTTCAATTCTGAACATTTATGCCCCAAACACAAGAGCACCCACATATGTAAAAGAAACATTACTAAAGCTTAAATCACATATAAAACCCTACACATTAATAGTGGGAGGCTTCAACACCCCACTTTCACCACTGGACAGATCTGCCAAATCAAAACTTAACAGAGAAATAAAGGACTTAACTGATGTTATGACTCAAATGGACTTAATTGATATTTACAGAACATTCCATCCTAACAAAAAAGAATACACCTTCTTCTCAGCACCCCATGGAACCTTCTCTAAAATCGACCACATCTTTGGCCACAAAGCAAATCTTAACAGATACAAAACAATTGGAATAAGCTACTGTGTTGTATCAGACTTCCATGGTTTAAAGTTAGATTACAACAACAAGAAAAACTACAGAAAGCCTACAATCTCATGGAAACTGAATAATGCTCAACTGAATCACCAATGGGTTAAGGAAGAAATAAAGAAATTAAAGACCTCCTAGAGATCAACGAAAATGAAGACACCACATAGCCAAACTTATGGGACACTATGAAAGCAGGGCTAACAGGGAAATTCATAGCACTAAATGCCCACATAAAGAAGTTGGGGAAATCTCACACTAGTGACTTAACAGCACACCTGAAAGCTCTAGAACAAGAAGAAGCAAAGTTGCCCAGGAAGAATAGACACTAGGAAATAATCAAATTGAGAGCTGAAATCAATAAAATAGAAACAAAAAGAACAATACAAAAAAATTAGTAAAACAAAGAGTTGGTTCTTTGAGAAAATCGACAAGATAGACAAGCCTTTATCCAAACTAACCAAAAGGCAGAGAGAAGAGAGAGAGCATCCAAATGAACAAAATCAGAAATGAAAACGAAGACATAACAACTAACACTGAGGAAATCCAGAAAATCATCAGGTCATACTTCAAAAACCTCTACTCCACAAAACTGGAAAATCAAAAAGAAATGGATAATTTTCTGGATGGGTACCACATACCTAAGTTATATCAAGACCAGATAAACTATTTAAATAGTCCAATAACCCCTAAGGAAATAGAAACAGTCATTAAAAGTCTCTGGGCCAGGCGGTGGTGGCGCACGCCTTTAGCCCCAGCACTCGGGAGGCAGAGGCAGGCAGATCTCTGTGAATTCGAGGACAGCCTGAGCTACCAAGTGAGTCCCAGGAAAGGCGCAAAGCTACATAGAGAAACTCTGTCTCGGAAAAAAAAAAGTCTCCCCCAGCCCAAAAAAAAAAAAAAAAAAGCCCAGGACCAGATGGTTTCAGTTCAGAATTCTACCAGATTGTCAAAGAAGAATTAATACCAATACTCTTTAAATTGTTCCACACAATAGAAACAGAAGGAACATTATCAAATTCCTTCTATGAGGCTACAATTACCCTGATTCCTAAGCCAAACAAAGATGCAACAAAGAAAGAGAACTATAGACTGATTTCCCTCATGAACATTGATGCAAAAATACTCAATAAAATACTGGCAAACAGACTCCAAGAACACATCAAAACAATTATGCACCATGATCAAGTAGGCTTCATCCCAGGGATGCAGGGGTGGTTCAACATATGAAAGTCTGTCTATGTAATACACCATATAAACAAACTGAAGAAAAAAAAAAAAAACATGGTCATCTCACTAGATGCTGAAAAGGCATTTGACAAAATCCAACACCCCTTCATGATAAAGGTCTTGGAGCGTTCAGGAATACAGGGAACATACCTAAACATAATAAAGGCAATTTACAGCAAGCCAACAGCCAACATCAAATTAAATGGAGAGAAACTAAAAGTGATTCCACTAAAATCAGGAACAAGGCAAGGCTGTCTGCTCTTCCCATACTTATTCAATATAGTACTTGAAGTTCTAGCCAGAGCAATAAGACAACATACGGAGATCAAGGGGATACAAATTGGGAAGGAAGAAGTCAAGCTTTTGCTATTTGCAGATGACATGACAGTATACATGAGTGACTCCAAAAATTCAACCAAGGAACTCATATAGCTTATAAACACCTTCAGCAACATAGAAGGATACAAGATTAACTAAAAAAAAAATCAGTAGCCCTCTTTTATACAATTGACAAACAGGCTGAGAAGGAAATCGGATATACATCACCCTTTACAATAGCCACAAATGATATAAAATATCTTGGGGTAACGCTAACTAAGCAAGTGAAGGACCTATATATGACAAGAACTTTAAGTCCCTAAAAAAGAAATTGAAGATGTCAGAAAATGGAAAGATCTCCCATGCTCATGGATAGGCAGGATTAACATAGTAAAAATGGCAATCTTACCAAAAGCAATCTACAGATTCAGTGCAATCCCCATCAAAATACCAACACAATTCTTCACAGATCTGGAAAGAATAATACTCAACTTCATATGGAAAAACAAAAACCGCAGGATAGCCAAAAGAATCCTGTACAATAAAACAACCTCTGGAGGCATCACAATCTCTGACCTTAAGCTTTACTATAAAGCTACAGTAATAAAAACAGCTTGGTACTGGCATAAAAACCGACATGTGGACCAATGGAAATGAATTGAAGACCCTGACATTAATCCTCACACCTATGAACATATAATTTTTGACAAAGAAACCAAAACTGTACAATGGAAAAAAGAAAGTATCTTCAACAAATGGTGTTGGTATAACTGGGTATCAACATGTAGAAGGCTGCAAATAGATTTATATCTGTCACCATGCATAAAACTTAAAATCCAAGTGAATCAAAGACATCAAAATAAATCCAGTTACTCTGAACCTGATAGAAGAGAAAGTAGGAAGTAGTCTTGAACACATTGGCACTGGAGATTACTTCCTAAATATAACACCAGTAGCACAGACACTGAGAGAAACAATCAATTAATGGGACCTCTTGAAACCAAGAAGCTTTTGTAGAGCAAAGGACACGGTCAACAAGACAAAGTGACAGCCTACAGAATGGGAAAAGGTCTTCACCATATCCAGAATATACAAAAAACTCAAAAAATTAGACATCAAAATGCCCAACAGTCCAATTAAAAAATGGGCTATAGAGCTAAACAGAGAATTCTCAACAGACGAAACTCAAATGGCTGAAAGACATTTAAGGAATTGCTCAACATCTCTAATCATTAGGGAAATATAAATCAAAACGACTCTGAGATACCACCTTACACCTCTCAGAATGGCTAAGATCAAAAACACTGAAGACAGCTTATGCTGGAGAGGACGTGGAGCTAGGGTAACTCTCCTCCACTGTTGGTGGGGATGCAAGCTTGTACAACCACTTTGGAAATCAATATGGCACTTTCTTAGAAAATTGGGAATCAATCTCCCCCAAGATCCATCTAAACCACTCTTGGGCATATACCCAAGGAACACTTAATCATACTACTAGGGCACATGCTCAACTATGTTCATAGCAGCATTATTTGTAATAGCCAGAACCTGGAAACAACCTAGATGCCCTTCAAATGAAGAATGGATTAATAAAATGTGGTACATATACACAGTGGAGTACTACTCAGCAGAGAAAAACAATGACATCCTGAGGTTTGCAGGCAAATGGATAGATCAAGAAAAAAATCATCCTGAGTGAGGTAACCCAGACTCAGAAAGACAAACATGGTATGTACTCGCTCACAGGTAGATACTAGATGTAAAAAAAAAAAAGGATGATTAGACTGCTACTCACAACTCCAGGGAGGCTACCTAGAAAAGAGGACTCTAAGAAAGACACAGGGATCACCCAATGACAGAGAAATGGATGATATCTACATGAGCAAAATGGACATTAGTTGGGTAAATGAAGGGCAAGGGTGGAGGGAAAGAGAGCAGGAGATCCCAGCTGGATCAAGAACAGAGAGGGAGTCCATGATAAATGAAGATCCCATGGGAATAGGAAGAAGCAAACTGCTAGACAGGTCCCCAAAAATCCACGAAGATACCTCCACAATAGACTCTTGGCAATGGTTGAGAGAAAGCCTGAACTGACCTACTCTGGTGATTCGGATGGCCAAACATCCTATCTGTCGTGCTAGAACTCTCATCCAAAGACTGATGGAAGTGGATGCAGAGATCCACGGCCAGGCCCAGGTGGAGCTCCGGGAGTCCAATCGGCAAGAAAGAGGAGGGATTGTATGAGCGAGAATTGTTGAGACCATGATTGGAAAAAGCACAAGAACAAATAGCCAAACTAGTGGAAACACATGAACTATGTATGAACCAATAGCTGAGGAACTCCCATGGAATTGGATCAGGACCTCTGGATAAGTGAGGCAGTGGATTAGCTTGAACTGTTTGGGAGGTTCCCAGGCAGTGGGAACGGGACCTGTCCTTGGTGCATGAGCCGGCTTTTTGGAGTGTGGGGCCTATGTAGCGAAACTTTGCTCAGTCTGGGTGAAGGGAAGAGGGGACTGGTCCTGGTCTGGACTGAATCTATCAGGCTAAGCTGAATCCCCAGGGGAGTCCTTGTCCTGGAGGAGATGGGAATGGGGGATGGGCTAGGGGATGGGTTGGGGGAAGGGCGGGGGTTGGGGGGCGGTGGCGGTAGGAGGTAGGACAGGGGAATCGGTGGCTGATATGTAAAATTAAATTAAATTATAAAATAAAAAAATAGTTGGCTAAAGCATTTCTAAAATAAAGTCCAGTTGTTAGCCATAGTTTGTTTTACATTTCTATGAATGAAAGATTTTTAAAAACAATATTAGAGTACAAGTGTTTGAAAGATCAAATGTGTAGTGTGTTTATAAAATACTATGCTTGGAGAACTCAATGGAGTACATAAAACAAAAATAAGACATTAAAAAAAAATACCTTCTAAGAAGACGTCAGCCCTGGAATTAACTTAGATTAATTTCTTACTAGAGATTTGGGATTTGGAGAAAGAAAGTTCCAACTTTGCAGAAATGTTACACACCACACTTGGACTTTAGAAAAGGCATAGAGCAGAACACAATTTCTTATGGCTCCATTTCCTCATCTTAGAAATAAGGAAAAAATGTAGGGTAATCATGAAATTTTATTCTATTATCAATTTTTTGTATTTCAGATGTGAAACTGGGGGCTACTTGTTGATTAAAAGTAACTTCACTTTATACCTTACCCAAGTGCAGATTATTTTAAAATTTTCTTCATTTCACCATTAGACTTAAAGTCATGTATTGGGCTCACTGGCTTGTGAAGCTGGATGAAGGTGTGGACTGGACTACTGATTGTCTGTGAGGAGCCCTCTTGGCATTACATTGAGGAGAAGCAGTCTGGATGAAAGCACCCATAATGCTTCTTCAGTAGGTGCTGTCATGACAACTTTGTTATAGAACCAATCCATACAAGTGAAGAGTGGCTGCAAACTGTGTATTCCAGACAGCATGATCATAATCAAATACTGTAAAAAGGAAACAAACTACTTCAGTATGAAAATGAGAATTTCCTCAATATCATAATGTAAAATTCTATTATAATGTTAAAATTCTACAAATAAAAATTAGAAAGAACAAGATGTATATGTCATGAAAGATGAACATTTTATGATGCTGGATGGAACTTTTGGAAGACTTCTTTGTCACATGTGTTTTATTACATTTATTTCTTTAAAGCTTCAATAATTTTCCAAGAACTTTCACTAAATTATTCTCAATAAAGAAGTACAAATCATTTTCCACTAAATAGCTAGGAAATCAAGATGGAGATGTATGATATTGAGTTTCATAACACTGATGTGCTGTCAGCTGCACTAAGAGGATGGAAACACCATATTTACGCTTCATTTTCATCTTGACACAATCTATATATCATCTTTGAAAGAAAAATCTCAATGAAGGATTGTCTAACTTTGTTGGCCTGTGGGCATGTCTGTGAGAGACTGTCTTGATTGAGTTAATGTGAGTGGGAAGATAGCCATTGTTGGCAGCCCCATCCCCTAGATGTGTGTCCTTGACTTTATAGGTATAGAGGTGAGGCTGAGTATGAGCAAGAATGTATACAACCAGTCTCTTTCTGCCTTTACTGAGATGTGATTAGCTGCTTCCAGCTCCTGCCTTGTCTCCCCTCAATGATGGACTGCAACATGGAACTGTAAGCAAAACAAACCCTTTCTCTGTCATGCCATGTCATGGTATTTTGTCACACATCTGAAAAGGAAAACTAGAACACTAAGTAGTAGGATAATGGCATTGCCTTGGGAACTTAGAATCCTGATTCTGCCCTTGATAGGAATCTGTACAGATGGAAGAATTTCACCCTTTGTCCTCCACTTTATTAAGTTACAGCAAGGGGTAATGGAAATGAAAACAAGCCTCTTTATTTTGTATATTTTTCTTTTTCATAAAAATCATGTGATATAAAGATTATTAGCGTGAGTTCTAAATTTTAATCCTATTTTAAGAAAACAACTGTTTCATAGTTAGCATAAAATATTCCTTTAGTATTTTTCCTCCTATGCTCCCAGACATAGGAAGTTCCACACACTACAATAAGGCATCTGTACATGTTACAGCTCTGAGGAGAAAAGTTACTCCAGTGGAAGTGTGGCAGCTCTGAAGAGAGCAATATCCTCACAGTCAGGAGCCAAAGTCACACCACGCAACAAACCTCACACAAGAGACTTATTGGGGAAAATACCCAATCCCTGAACTCACCCCAGCTCAGAACTTAAAATCCCACCAATCTCCACCTTGGAAAGTTATGCCCTCAAGAAGCTCCATATAAACAGTTCTCTGCTGCTTCTCCCCTGGGCACAGGCAGCCATCCTCCTGTGTCATTCCCAATAACTCTGTGTAAGGTTTTCTGTGAGGTGTGAATTGGTGGTATTCCTTGGCTCCCAATTGCCATGATATCTTTCCCTTCAGATCTGCAACACTTGCAAATAGAAGTAGGGACATTTAGAGTAAATTTAGTTTCCTAGGATTTAGCTGTGAGGATGCTTTGGAGACAAAAATCTCAGAGTTAGTGAATCAATTTGTAGAGACATTTTTAGTTCAGGTAGGATCTTCACAAAAACTCTCCACTTTAAAAACAGCACTCACATGTATGTTGGTACAGCCAAAACCACAAATAGTACCTACTATGTTCCTTAAATTTGTGATTTGAATATGTGATAATTGTAAGATACAAGATTCTATTTATTTAAACATCAATTGTCATCATTGGTCTCATCTGTGCCTTAAGAATACCACACTTCAAACTTTAGGAGATGGGAAATTTAGATGCTTAACCTCTTTTAATCAAAACGATTTCATAAAGAAAAGCCAAATGTTCTAAGTTAAAAATGCTTATTTTGATCTCTGTTTCCCATTTTGACCCCATTTATCTCAGGGTCACAGTTGTTTAGAGATTCCCCCAAATGGATCTTCATAGTAGCCTGTAAGCAAGACATGTTCAGCTGCATATTTGAAGAATGGAAAGGGTGTAGGGTTGCTGGGAAAGTTCTAATTTGGAATTTAATAATGCCATTCCTAAGCAATTAGCTGAGCACACAGGAGGAAATTAAGGAGGAGGTGGAGAAAGAACAGCAATTGATAAACAGCAGCCTAAGAGACAGCTAAATGGGACTCGTTTTTTTTTTTTTTTTAAACCAGAGGTAAGACACCCAGGAGGGATAGGGTAAAATGTTGACCCTTTGTGGTTTAGCAGGGAATGACTGTGTGTTCTCAGGAGGAACTTTTAGCTCATCTCCTTGTCTGAGGCTCTTTTTGAATATAGAGCTGTTATGTGGTCAATGCCTGTGGCATCTGAGTTCATATTCATGGACTGTCAAGTGCTTTTTGTGTTTGTTATTTTTTCTGTGTCTGCTAATAATTGAGATCCACAGAATAATGTGTGTATCTATGTATATATGCATATAGAGAGAGCAGGTAATAAAATACATATCATGTATATGTTTCTTCCAAAGTCTTTCATTTAAATGCAGAGGATATAAGATAGACATTTGTCCTTTCCATGAACAATGACTAGAGTTCTGAAATGGACAGAATTTTGATCATTGTATTGATTCATTTTGTGTCCAGAATGTGTGGAGAAGCCAATGAATAACTGGAGAGTGATTGATTGTTGGAATAGGCTGTATAAAATAGAACAAAATCAAAACCAAGAATGAAGAGATAAACCAAAAAAACCTCTGTTATAGTACTTTTGTCTCTTGGTAATCACATATTGGGATGTTGGGAGTAAGCTTATGGACAGATGATTGGGGTATATATCTGTCATGAATGATTTTAACACTTCACTTTGAACTACATCCAGAAAAGAATGAAGGTGTCATTGCCTTACAAATCCATTTTCCTAATGCTGGAATAGACTTTGTCCAATGATTCTTTTAGAGCATAAGACTTTCGGTCTTCTAATTAGTTTATTTAGCTGGGAAGCAAAATCTGTGACCACTGGGACTGACAAAGGTAATAATTTGTGGAGCTACTCCTGGTGCTAAGGGCTGTGGGTGTCAACAACATTGTCCACCTCTCCTGTTTCTAGGTGAAAACTTAAATATTAACACCCAAACTGTTCTCTAGTTCTGATTGTTTTTAAATCTCACCACTCATTTCCTACCAGGGTTTGCAACTAAAGCTCTTCATAGAATAGCATGACTAATCTCACTTTGTCCCTCATCCCAGAGCCTTACTTTTGTTTTGGTGGTCCACACAGGCTTGCTTTCTCATTTTCATGCACTCTGTTGCCAAAACAATGCTATTTTTAAAATTTTATTATTTTTTTGTGTATGTTTTAACTAGAGCTATGGTATAATATATAGCAAAAGATTCAGCAAGGTGATATGGGTTGGCCCCTTTCAGTTCCATGTTGAAAAGAGTGGTGTCCAAAGGGGGTTAGGTTGGCATTTAACTCTTAGGACAATTGAGATAGCCATGAGGACAACAGTCAGTATCTAAATCCTTTCTTCACTTGGAAAGATACTGCTCATATATATCCATTCTTAATTCCTCCCATGTTGAATATACTTACTAAATTTGGGAAAGAGGAAAAAGTTCATTGGCTTCTAATATCTCAACCTACCTGAATGATATCAGTGTCTCTTTTTCTGGGCTTCATACAATAAGCCAGGGTGAGGACTTTTGTGCTCTTAATTGTTACAGCTTTTCTTTTCTTTTCTTTTTTTTTTTTTTTTTTTTTTTTTTTGGTTTTTCGAGACAGGGTTTCTCTGTGTAGCTTTGCGCCTTTCCTGGGACTCACTTGGTAGCCTAGGCTGGCCTCGAACTCACAGAGGTCCTCCTCCCTCTGCCTCCCGAGTTCTGGGATTAAAGGCGTGCGCCACCACCGCCCGGCCAGCTTTTCTAATGAAGTAGAAAATAAAGGATTATTAGGGAAATATATATTTACCCATTAATAAAGATAATGAAAATGAACCAAGTTTATTCTAATGTTTTTTTCAAGAAATATGCCTTTATTAATATTTTTGCATTTTTATAAACCTCCTTTCAATTTAATTAATATGGTAAAATGAAACAAAATCTTGGACTCATAAGAATGAGTTCAAATATAAAAAATTTCCAAGAACAGTAGATACTGAATTTGTTTAGTATTATCTTAAGAAATGCAATCCATAGAGAGTTAACGCTAAGTGACTATCCACCAGGACTCTTGTGAACATTCCCCTACAGTCCTCTTCCTATAAAAAAGCACAAGAACATATCTCTTTGGGCTTTGTGAAGGACATGACCTATGCCTTTTCTGGAAACCCAGATAAGTACCCCCTAAAAGGTGTGAATGGTTGTCACCACATCACAATTCAACAAGTTGAATTTATACATGCCAATTAAATTTTCAGTGTTTAATATGCACAGACAGCAATCTAAAGCTGAGTACTATCAAGCTGCTTATGTTCTGTTTTGGAGATATTTTGTGTTGGGGACTGTGAGTTTGAATCCAAATACACCCAAATCTACATGAGCCATTCTCATGGACTGAGCCAAATACACTTCTGTAATGATAAAGTTTCTTGATTTCACTTAGGAAGAACTTGGTCAGAGGATATCGTCCATTCTGCTTGACTGAATACCCATCTAATTTTATGAATTCTTCCTTCTCTGAACTTAAATTTAAAGCTAAAAAGAGAAAAAGTGTTATAACACAACTGAATTGATTTTCCTTTCCTTTTAATCAACATTGTATTCTTGAAGTTCATTTAAAAAGGGAAACAAATAAAAAATGGTAATTAAAGTGAAATAATTATTTGCAACATTCTTTCATAACCAGTGTCAAATGCCTGCGGTGTTACAAGACAGTGCACAGAACGCAGAATACATTAATTGTCTGTCCTGGGAGACTTTACATTTTAAATGTCACTGGAAATTTATTCCAATTACATAAAGCAATCTTTTGACACCCATGAAAGGGCTTGTTTTCTACCAACCTAATGACTGTGCCTGAGTGTTCTTCATTGTGAATTTTCCTGTGGTCTAATATTTGTACATTGTGACAATTTTTCCTTTGTATTGGGATAATAAGATTACTTAGGTAAATCATAACTTTTTATAATGAAACATTTTTGTACTCATTTTCATGGAAAATATTTTAAGATTTCTTTGACAGTAAATGTGATTATATTGCTCTACATTAATTTTTTTCCTCCAGTTTGATTTTCTAGTAATCAGAACTCTTTCTTGTCAAGCTAAGAAGAAACTGCATTTAAGAATCTTCCCTTTGCTTTCAATGACAACAGACATAAAAATGACTTAATGTTATCCTCACCTGGTGGTCATTGCTGTGTTTCATAGCTGTCATATCTGAATAAGACTCCTGGTTGCCTCATTCCTTTGAGTAGATTGAAAGGTGCCTTCTATTTCCATGAAAGCTAGTTCTCATGCAGGAGGCTTTCAGATCAGTTCCAGCTCCGGGGCTTCTGGGTCCTATTTCTGAAGTGTCTTCAGCAATAGGAACTCACCTTCTATCTCTGGGGGCAGGGCGCTACTCAGGGCAATAGCAATAACCTGTAATGTTCTGGGAGTCTCTTAGACAATCCTGACCAACAATCAAAAGAGGGCTTCCAATGCCTGGTGTTGAGGCTTTTGTAAGATGATCTTTGGCCCTTGGAGAGAGAATTGACAGCCTAGATGGGAAAATTTCATTTAAGCTATACATATACTGACTTACATGAATTATAGTTTTTTTAAATAGATAGTAATAGTATGACTCATCATGATTTTTTCCTTTGTTTTTTTAAGATTATGATACAATTATCATATATCATTTACCCTTTTCATTTTTCTCTCTATCCTTCCCATATACATCCTTCCTCTCTTTCAAATTCATGGCTTCTTTTTTTCATCAATTGTTGTTATATGCATATATGTATATGCATATGTATTCCTAAATATAACCTGCTCATTCTATAATCTGTTACTTGTATGCATGTTTGCAGGGCTGACCATTTAATATTGGATAACTAGTTGGCGTATGCACTTATCCAGGTAAGACTATTTACCTCACTCTGAATATCCCTTAGTTGCCAGTAGTTCTTTGCTGGGGGTTGAGGTTTGGTGGTCTTTCATCCATCCACTTTGGCATGTCTATTTGTATCCTCCTTATTAAACTCATGTTTAAGTAGTCATGTTGGTGACAATTTATGGATGTAGCTTCTGACACTATTACTTATGATGTTTAAAATCATCATTACTTCTGTTTTTACCTTCCTTCCTCCTTCTTCTGTATTTATCTCATGGACTCCCTAATTAAACCCCTCTGGTTTTCCTGCCCCCCAAATGACTAAAAACAAAGGTCATAGTAATGGGGTGGGATGATATAGCATTTCCCTGCTTAAACTCATACTTGAAAATACCAGTCTCTATGAGACAGCGTGGGGGAGAAAACTCGCAACTCCATCTTATAGTTGGGTAGAACATTTCATAACTGATTGTATTAGTTATATTTCTGCTTACAATATAACATACCTTAACAAAAGAACTTTAAGAGAGGAAGAGTTTATTATGGCTCACACTTTGAGGATAGTCTATCTTTGTGGAAAAGCCTTGGTTGTAGGAGCGTGAAACAGCTGATCACAGTGTGTCCATAGTCAGAAATCAGATGAGAGCCTGTGTTCTAGCTTTCTCCTCTTTATTCATTCTGAGACCTCAGCCTATGAAATGGTGAAGCCCACATTTTATTGGTCCTTTCCACCTAATTTAAACTTATCTAAACAATCCCTCACGCACACACCAAGAATCTCTTCAATGATTCTAAGTCCTTTCAACAGTCAACAGTCAGTAATAGCCATCACATTATTGTAAATCAATCCCTTCTTAAATCAGTCAAGGACATCTAGGAAGCATAGTTTGCATGAGACTAAGATATAGAAAATTATGTGACACATGCTTTATGTAATCTACCTAGGCAAATATTACCAACATTTGATTTATAGATGCAGACACTGGTGTTCCCCATGGTAACTTTCTTGTCCCAGGACTAAAGATATTAGACAACAATTACTTGATATTATACAACAAAACCAATAGCTGAGTCAGTATATTCTAGTTAAGTAAGATTTACCAAGAAACTAAAAACGTCAAATCAATCAGCCAATCAGATGTTGGCAATTGGTCATGAGACTAGGAAACAATCTTAGAATTGAGGTGAAGAAGAATTTCTTTGATGGTCAGACACTGAAACCAAATGTTTGACCATTAAGAGACCCCAGGAAAACTCTCTGTATATTGATTTTCAGGTTTCAACTTTTACTTTCATGCATTTGTGATCATATTTAGCTGCTTAACATAGATGCCCTACTCTGAGGCAGTTTGAGTGTATCATCCAGTGTCAATCTCTTGAATGTAAGAGTGGAATTTGAGAATGCACTTAAAGCTTATTATAATGCAACTTATATTAATGATCTTGTGAACTGCACAGTGTGATTCCAGCACCCCATTTTATATAAAATTAATTTAAACAGACTTGGAGTTATCTTCATCTACCAGATGGTCGTATATAGTAAATGGAGTGGTTGCATTATTAAGTACTGTTGGGGAAGAAAAACATAGTGTTTTATTATCTACAAAATAGTCTGTTACAATGGAGATTCTTTCTTGTGGCCAGACTGGCTCCCCTCAATATTGATCCTTAGTTACAGTTTCACAAAGAAGGAGGGACATCAAATTTGGTGACCCTTTTATTCTTTGTTCTTTCAGCTTTGCTGCCCTAAGCAGGGCTAATGAGTAGGGATGGTTTTGAATTTTTTTTCTTTTACTGACAAACCCCTCCCCATTAGGGAATGATATAAACTCTGCAACATACTTTCTAAGACATGACCCTAGGCAGAAAATGCCAACCAGCATGCAAGACACAAAGCAATTCATGTCTTGAGGAAGAGTAGAGTTGGCTAGATAGATTCAAATTTAAAATTGGGAAGTGAATGAAGCAGGCACCTTGGTATATTCTTGAACTTGTAGATGATGCTGAGTTCCTACATTTCATTTCAAAAGCACCCAGACCATGCAGGTTATATTTATCAGGACTATTAAGGAAACAATGCCAAATAAAGAGATCTAGCAGCCTAAAAGACATAGCAAGATAGACTATTTTACTCTGAATCTTCATAGGAGCATCTTATATCTTTTCACTTTAGGAAGCTTTTATTCTATCACTCACCTCCTTAGATTCCTGTAGAAAAATATATTTTTTGAATTGCATTTAAATTGTTTACCTCTTTAAAAAAACATCAGGTAATCAAAAATATAATGTATCATATGGCTCCCCAAACATATACGACACAGACGGTCATCATTATATTGTTTTAATCTACACTATTAAAAGAAATAAGAATTTTAAGGATTTTGGTTTTTCTTTGTTTTCTTTTCTCCTTGTCTCTTCCCTCCTTCCCTTCTCCCACCTCCTCCTTTCCTTACTTCTTTTTCCCCCTTCTTTCCTCTCTTGCTCTCTCCCTTTAATTTTTCTCTTTTCTTTCTTTCTTTCTTTTTTTTTTTTGCTCAGTCTTACCCCCTTTCTTTAAAAGGAAAATTAAAGGTCATCTGTTAATTAGCTACTTTTGAACAGTATCCATTAATATCAAATAAATTACTGTGCAAAAATCCAATTAAGTTCTTAGGTCATGTTGGAACTAAATACATGATTTAATTTTCAGGCACATTAGGAAGGGAGGTCTACAGGAGAAATCAATATGGATATAGCAAAGGACCAAGTTGTCTACATCTTTGTTTATTGGTGTGAATGTGGTGGTATTTCGATTTTCTATGTATAGGGATTTAGTTCTTCTGTGATTAAAAGCCTATTTTCTGAATGCTTCCTGAACACTTTAGTTTGTTACTAAGCCAACAGCCAGATTTACCCACTACTACTTCAGTGATTAAGAAAAAAAATAGACTCAGTCACAAGCCTGTGTGTTGCACAGCTGTAATCCCAGAATGTATGGGTGGAGACAGGAAGCTATTAAGTTAGATGGTGATGTTCAGTGTAAGGGGAGCATGAGGTACACAGAGAAATCTTGTCTCAAAACAACATTTCAGGTACAAGAGAAAAATACAGAAATATTTAGAAATTCTTATATTTGAGTAATAAAAATGAAGAGATGCAGTGATCTGAATGTTGGTGAACCTGTCTTTCAATCTACCAATTTAGGGTATCCAAAATGTTCATAAATCAATGGTCCATTAAGTTCAGCCTTTTAATTACAAGTATCAGGACAGTGGAAACATGGCTTATTTTTTAAATGTATCAATAATGGCATTATTACCTCATAGACTATAGCTCCCAGATTTCCAGTGTGTCTTACCCATCAATCCTTTCCAACCTTAGGTAATACATTATGTTGCTGGGCATTTGCTAGGCAGTACCTCATACTGGGTGATTTCCATGGCACAAATGTGTGTCTCCGCAGCTCTGGGAGTCTCATTCCAAGGTCAACTTGGGGTTGGATTTCTCCAAGGAACTCCAGCTATTACCTCTTTACAAGGCCCTTCCCATCCTTACCACAATACTTGCAAATGCATAGATGGTCATGCCATGGTTACATAACCAAGTTTTCCTACCAGGTCCCTATGTGATCTATTCTGCTCTTATTTAAAGATAAGACAGATTTAATCAAAATTGATCCTAAGGACTTCAGTTTGCTTAATCATGTGTGTAAAGACACTACCTATAGGTAAGATGATATCTTCAGTTAGTGATGTTTAGGGGTCTATCATAAATTCTGAGGGTGGTCTCACTGAGCTAGACTGAAGTGCACTGGGCTATTGCACAGAGCTTCACACTTCAATGAAAATTACTAGATAGGAAAGCATGAGTTGTTCTGATACTTCAAGTAGAATCATGTAGGGGTTAAATTTATAGCATTTGTCATCAGAAGTAAGTTCAGACTTGTATTAATAAGGGTTCTCTAGAGGAACATAATGTATATAATGAATATCTCTTTCCTTCTTAATATAAATACATATTTATATATTTTAATAGAATTTGTATAGTAAAATGTTATAAGATAATTTATACATTATATTATATGTATAGTATAATATTGTGTGAATATGTATAGACTTGATAAGAATGGCTTACAGTATATGGTCCAGCTATGTTAAGAGAACTAGCTCAATTGCATTTTGGTTATTTTACACTCTAGGCATTCTCCTACAGGAATTTTAATGCAGAGGGATGATATTATATTGGAATGAATATTTCTACCAAATAAACAGAGTAAAAAATTAAAAACTTATGTGGAAAAGATCTCTGACTTGATTTTAAAAGGAAAATTGAGACTTTGTCAGTTAGCAGGGATAGACCCAGCAGAAATTGTCATACTTTTAACTAAGGAGGACACTGAAAAAAATGTGCAAGAAACTATTCTTTCCTGGACTGCTTGACAAAATATTGTGTTGCCTGGACATGTAGGACCCAGAGGAAGGTGACCACTGAACTTTGCATGGAGAGATGGTCTTTCAGGTTCCTGCTTAGCATTTGAAAATGCCAGACATTCTACTGGACACAGGAAAGAGTGACTGAGAGACTCTAGGCCTGTGGGCTGAAGATGGATGCCCCAACTTTACAGAGGAAATTTGGAGGATAGTTCATAAAGACAGCTGTCTTTGTCATTCTAGATTTTTGGAAGTTGCTTACAATGTTCTTCCTGTTTACTTAGGTAATATTGTATCCTTCTGAGGTCTTTGATGCAGTTGAAGACTAGATACTTATTATTATGGTTTCCTTGGTTTTGATAAGAGAAAAGGTAGATATAAAACTTTAGACTCACAAATATATGATAGATGATAAAATATTTTCTTTAATTTTGCCAAATACAAATAGACCAGATATTATAACTATAATTCTAGCTTGATAACTATTTTGTTATATATAATTTTACTATGTTAAAGTTAAAACTTTCCTTTTTAATTAAACAGAAAAGAGGGAATGCTGTGGAATAATGCTTTTGTACACTGGTTTAATAAAACTCTGATTGGCCAGTAGCCAGACAGGAAGTATAGGTAGGATAAGAGGACAAGGAGAATTTTGGAAGGCTGGAAGGCTGAGTCTGGAGACATCAGCCTGCCATCCAGGAAGCAGCATGTAATGGCACACAGGTAAAGCCATGGAACATGTAGTGACATATAGATTAACAAAAAATGGGCTGAGTTCATGTGTAAGAGCTAGTCAGTGGTAGGTCTGAGCTAATGGCTGAGCATCTATAATTAATATAAGCTTCTGAGTGATTATTTTATAAGTGGCTGCAGGGTCCATTGGGGCTGGGCAGGACTGGAGAAAACTTCAGCTACACAACTAGTCCACCTGGGGTTGTCTACTGATGGAAGTTCCAAAAATAGTAGTTGTTCAATCTACAAGGCTGGATGTGTCAGCTGACCTTCAGTTTAAGCCCAAATCCTGAAGAATTAAGCTTTAATGCCAATGAAGGAATAGACTTCCCAAACAAGCAGAGAGAGACTAAGTTTCCTTCTTCCATGATCTTTACAAAGGGTGGCCAGCAGAAGGTGTAGTCCAAAGTTAGGGTAGATCTTCTCACTTCAAAAGTTCTGGATTAGCTGTGTGGTGGTGGGACATGCCTTTAATCCCAGCACTCTGGAGGCAGAGGCAGGTGGATCTCTGAGTCCAAGCCGGGCCTGGTCTACAGAGTGAGTTCCAGGACAGCCAGGGCCATACAGAGAAACCGTATCTCAAAAACAAACTAACAAACAAATCTAGATTTAAGGTGTATCTTCTCACCTCAAAGATCTGGATTAGAAGTGAATCTATCCACTTCCAGTGATGTAATGAAAACAAACAAATAAACAAAACAAAACCAAAAAACTTCCCAGGTGTGTCCAGCTATTAGAATCTTAGTTAATTCTAGTGGTAGTCAAGTTAAATGGCCATCAAAAGACTATAACTCCCCCATTTACTAGTTGAAAAACCTGTCAAAATGAGAGCCTCATTTCACATCAGTTTCTTCTGCCTTATAAGAAATATTTTGTAAGGACTAAAGATTAATTAAAACATTTGAACTGTTCATAGCTACATAAATAAAAAAGAACTAATAAATAACTATTTTAAAGAAATCATTGTGGAATTCAAATATCACGTTGTGATATCTGCTCTTGGTATGTGAACAGTTCAATGGTTATTAATACATTCACAAATCCAGTGAACTACCATGGCAAGCTGGCTTTAAAACATTCCTGTCAGCACTCTGCATTACAACCACTCCTGTGAATATAAAATTAACTTTAGGTTTTAACTTCAGTTCACACACAAAAAAGGAATGATGCTAAACCATTTTGGATATGTTATTTAGTACATTTTCTATTTAAATTCTTAAATACTTTTAAAAACATATTCTCTTTTTTAATTAAATTTTTAATTAAAATATAGTTACATCATCTCCCCCCCCCTTTTCTCCCTCTTATCCCTCAGTACACCAATCCTTTGTTCCCTTTTGAAACTCTGGCATCTTTCTCTTTAATTGTTACTATGACACACACAAATTCACACACACACACACACACACACACACACACACACACACACACACCTCAATATATAAGTCCGGCTCATTCCGTTTGTATATAATTTCAGGGCTGACAACTTGATATTGGATAACTAATTAGGGGTTCTTCTATGGGAAGACTATTTCTCCCACTTTCAGCACCCTCTAGTTCCCTGTAGTTTTTGTCCAGGGATGGGGTCCCATGAGATTTTTCCCCTCCAACCTCAGCATGTCTATTGGTATTGTCATATTTAAGTCTTGAACAGGCAGCCACATTGCTGAGATGTCTATCATGGATGAAGCTCCCCTGTCTTTTGTAAGAGACACAACCTCTCAGCTATGTTTCTTATGCAATGTCTTCTACAATTTTTTAATAAGGGATGTGATTCATGAGTATTTTCTTATTGTGAGGCTTATCTTTTTTTTTTGTATCTCCTGCCTTTTATTCTGCATCCTTAATATACTGTTTACTCTTTCTTCTCTTGTCTCTTCCACTTGAATTTTTCTTCATATAAGCTTGTATCATTTTGAATAAATATTATTTTCACCTCCTTCTTTCTGAGCTGGTCATCAAAACTGATATACTTGACTAGTACTGATTTTAGGGGAAAATGTTTAGTCTTCTTTGTCTTTCATCATAACTGTAGTTACAGCATTTTTGTGGGTATGTTTACTAATTCAAAGAAAAATATTTGCAGTTCTGGTTTGTTGAGAAGTTCTTTTGTTTATTCATCATCTACAATGTACTGGATTTCTGTAGTTGAAGTTTTGCTGGTCCTGCCTGGCTCAGGAAAAATCTCTCTCACTCACCAACACTATAGCCACTCCAACCCAAGTAAACACACAGAGACTTATATTACTTATAAACCATGGCAGGTTTCTTTCTATCTAGTTCTTATATCTTTTTTTTTTTTTAGAGTCAAACACACTTTATTCAGAGGCTTGGGGGAAGGGTGGAGAGGTCCACGCTGTCTGCTGTCCTCTATCGGGCAGATCTTCGCCGTCTGCTGGTCGCTAAGAGCTAGTTCTTATATCTTAAATGAACCTATTTCTATTAATCTATACCTTACCAGGTGGCTTGTAGCTTACTGGTATCTTACATATTGCTTGTCATGATGGTGGCTGGCAGCATGTCCTGACTCAGCCTTCTACTTCCCAGAATTCTCCTCTCTTTGTCCCACCCATAATTCCTTCCTGGCTGCTGGCCAATCAGCATTTTATTTATCAGTCAATCAGAGCAACACATTCACAGCATACAGAAATCCACAGCAGATTTCTGCAACTGTTTTTCACACACCTCTTCATCTGTTCAGATGGACACAAGATTTCTGTCTTTTAGTCTGTATCAGTAATGCAAAAACCAGAGAGTATTTGGACATATATCTAACCCGAATAAAAGACATATATATATATATATATATAGTGTGTGTGTGTGTGTGTGTGTGTGTGTGTGTGTGTGTGTGTGTGTGATTTTTTCTCAATTAGGTACAAGGATTTTCTTGAGGTAATGCTTCTCAATGTAACATATGCACTTTTCCAATGCCCAGGGTGTAGTAACTGTTGTTTTAAATAACCATGCACTCACTCTCCTACTGCTTTTCTGCGTCAGTGTCTGGCCTCATCATCTAGTCATTCTGAAGTCACTCCGCCCAACCTCATAGGGGTAATTCTTGAGCTAATTTAACTTTACTTTTAAATCCACTTCTCCTATAAAATGGGATTAATAATTCTCCATTGGGTTGTTGGGAAGATTAGATGTATAATGTATCTGGGGTTGCTCATTGAAACATTTTGCACATGGCATTCAATACATATTAATTGCCTTAGATGTTCAAAGGGACATGACAGAACAAGATCATTAAGAGGCAACCAAAAAAGATTTTGTGGGACTTCAGTATAACTTAGGATGCTCTGTGGGATGTGTCAGTCAATCTGAGAGAGTGAGAACATAAAATCAATATTTGCTGATGTATTTTGCCTCTTTGTTCTCGTAGACAGATCATTTTATGTCTTTTCATCTCCCCTTCCTTATTAAACCACTAATACTTTGTGGTAATCTGCCTTTCTTCTTGCCTTAAGCATTTTACATTCAACTTTACCTTTCTTTATAAGTATAGGAATGATTTGGATACGTATCTAATTTATTAATTCCCTAGGCAAAGGCCAGTGACAATGTCCTAGGTACCAAATTATTATAACACAGACACAATAAACATGTTATTGCTTATGGGCAAGTTTTGGTCATCAAAACCAACATTCATAAGCAAGGACCAAGGTCCTCAAAAGCAGATGGAGGTCAATCTTCACATCTTTTGTGTTGTTTTTTTTCACATTCCTCTATAAGTTTGCTTATTTATTATTAAACATGTGCTTTGTTTTATAACAATGATAAACTTATGTGTATTAAATTAGATAGGAGATATTCACCTCTTGGAAACCTTTTATAAAATGTACTGATTTAAGAGTCATCTCTATCTACCAAGATTCCACATCTTTTGCTACTGTGAAATCAGCATTACAACATTCTGTGATTTCCTAAGGTTCATCTTTACTTTGTTGCCTTAAATTACTCCTGAGTATGATTCAAAATCTATTATTAATGGCTTATTGTGGGAAAATACCCTGTTAGTGATCTTACAAACATACTCTATACATCCATATATATACATATGCATATACAAATATATATATATATATATATATATATATATATATATATATCAACTCTGCAGAGAAAGCAAGCTAAACAATTAATTAGAAAAGGGAGAGAAAAAACAGAAAAATCTTGCACATATATATCGTTGAATTCTTTATTTCCTTTCCAGTTTCATTTTTAACAACTTTTTCAACTACGTACATATGTTTTCTATTTTTCTTATCATTTTTCTCACATAATAATAACTTATTCCCTCTCTTTCTTACAAAATAGTTCCTTTACACTTTATTCTCCCTGACTCTTCAGTACCACCACAAACACACCCAAGTATATAGGAAACCTTTTTCTTTTTACCACTCAAATAATCCACTCAAAGATGGAGCTAATGTTCCCTTTCTAATAAACAATTTCAATCCAAGGAGCCATAACTATCTCAAAGATGATTCTCTCTACAGCATTTCCATTAAAGTCAGGGCTTTGTGTGGTGTTTTGGTTTTAAACAAACACTCGTCCCAGCAGTGCAACTCACCAATATAGAACAGAATTACAATGTACTTGCAGCCAAATTCAGTTTATTGTCAATTTCAGTCGTGTTTCTTATGGCAGCAATTATTCTCTGTAAGCCTGCAAGCAAGCAGTAGAAAACTGAAATCATCAAAGAGTTTTTATCTGCAGCAATTCCAGCAATGGCAGGTAGCTGATAGTTTAAACTTTAGTTCTCTGCAGTGGAATGGTGCAAGTAGGAAAGTGCCATCTGCCTGCTCCTGCAGGCTTTCTGAAAAATATGCCTGAGTTAATAAAATTTGGGGATGATATTTGATGACTCTGGATAGCATTGTATGGGATGCTGGGACACACATAGCCCTCTGCTGCTGGAGGAACTCCTGGGACAAGCTGTGCAAGTTGGAATGGCCTTGCTTCATATTTATACATGTGAATGAGATAGCCGGGTGTTTTTCTCAATTTTTTAGTTATCTAAAATGAATATTTCTAAACAGAAAATTTTTAACTTACTTCCAGAAGCAGAATGCCTGCTGACGCCACTGGGGATAAAACAAACCCAGAAACATTCAGGAAAGGCCAGCAATATTTATACTCATTCTTGGGAGAGTTTGTAGGTATTTTAAAGATCATAGCTATGTTTTAGAAGAGAATAAATGGTATAATTATTGTAATGTTACACACTTATTCTGTTTAGTAATGATAAATTATTTAGAACATTCTAGACAGTTTGTTGAATAACACTTTATATGATTTCTAAAAGAGAAGTTTTTTTAATATATCTTGAATCATTACCTCAAGAATCACTGACTATCTTTTCCCCTAAATTATCCTAAATTATTAAGATACAAAAGGAGTGAAAGCGTTGAACTTAAAGAAACAAGAACAAAATAGAAATGCTCTGTTTATATTCTAATATAGAAAAGTGATAATGACAGAATTCTATGAGTATTATTTTTGCAAGACATAAATGAAGGACTCTGCTCTCATCTCTAGATATTTCCTTGGGGTTCTTCTGGGTCATAGAAGATGGGCTTAAAGTGTAATGGCAAGAGAGGGTTTGCAATATCTTTTCAAGCAGATGGTTCAGGCGGGAAAAAAAAGGAAAAACAGAGCTCTGAAAAAATCTGAGAAAAGGGACTGAAGAATTGTCTGGTGGTTAAAAGTCCTTGATACTCCTGTAGAGGACCAGAGTTCAGTTCCCAGCACTTAAGTGTGATGGCTTACAGCCAAATATAACTCCCCCTTCAGGAGATCTAACACCCTCTTTTGGACTGTCTGCGTACCCACCTATACTCACACATTACCAAACACACACACACACACACACACACACACACACACACACACACACACACACACACGGTATTGTATTCTCCCAAATATTATGCATGCTAATAAACTCATCTGGGGTCAGAGACAGAACAGCCATAATATTAAACATAAAGGATAGGCATTGGTAGCACACGCCTTTAATCCTAGCATTCCAGAGGCAGAAATCCATGTGTTCAAAGATACAGACAGGCATGGTGACTCATCACACCTTTAATCCCAGCAAGCAAGCCTTTAATCCCAGAGAGTGGTGGTAGAAAGCAGAAAGGTATATAAAGCATGAAGACCAGAAACTAGAAGCATTTGGCTGGTTAAGCATTTGGTTGCTTAAGCTGCAGACTTTTGAGCAGCAGTTCAGCTGAGACCCATTCTGGATGAGGACTCAGAAGCCTCCAGTCTGAGGAAACAAGACCAGCTGAGGATCCGGCGAGGTGAGGTAGCTGTGGCATGTTCTGTACCTCTGATCTTCCAGCTTCACCCCAATTCCTGGCTCACAGGTTTGATTTTATTAATAAGAACTTTTAAGATTCATGCTACACACATACACACACACACACACACACACACACACACACACACACTTTTTGAAAATTACTTATAAAGAGAGCTAGTAAATAGATACAGAAATGGTCATTATACACTCATATACAAGAACACACACATACACATGTACACACAATATACATATACTTCCATAGCAAACTACACTTCCACTATAAAAAGATGAAATCCTGTGAGTTGGACAACATAAGTTAGCCTGGAGAGTACTGAGTTACATGAAATATGACTGGAGCGGAAAGACAGGTTCCACAAGATTCCATCAATATGGGGACAGTATTAAAGTTTGTCTCACAGATAGATGTTTTTAGAGTAATTCTTTAAGACATAGGCGGTAGTTCAGGAAATGAAGGCAAGTTGGTCTATAGGTACCAAGACCTGTTAGTTAGAAGGGACCCTTTTAAGTGCTCTTTTGTAATGCAGGTGAGCATAATCAGCATAATATATCTTTCACCATCACAAGAAAAGATTATTGTTTTCAAAATAGAGGAATAATAAATACTTAAAGTAAATAAAGTATTCTGAATATTCTAATTTGATCATCATACAATATATATTTGAAGTAAAACTTTACATATATATTATATGGCAAGAAAAATAATAAATACAAACCAGCCATATTGGCACGGTTCCAGGACAATAGTACTTGGTGAGAGGATCTAAGGTTGAAGATAAGCCTGGTCTCCAAAAAGTTCAGAGCTAGCTGGAGACAGTGATACTAATAAATCAATGTTGGGAATGTAGCTCTGTCTAAGTACTTGCTAATCATGCCTAAAGCCCGGCCTCAGATATTCAGCTCTTCAAAAGGAAGTGAATAAATAATAAATAAATAAGTGCAATTGGCTAAAGGAAATAAAAAGAAAAAAGGCACACAAAAGCATGCAAGGAGAGAGGAAGAGAGAGAAATGGGTGGCTGAGCACAAGTTATAGAGTAATGTTCAAATGAGTTTGATGAGGTGGTGAAACTACAAGGACATTTGTAGGTTAGATAAAACACTTTGATTTGTATGTTTAATTATTACTATTTTAAAGCAGGGTCTCATGCAACTCAGATGCCACTGAACTTACCACATTACTAGAGGTAATCTTGAGTATACCTTCCTTCTTTCACATTCCAAGTACTGGTATTATTAGGAGGGAGTTATACTCCCAGCTTTAGATTTAAACTTTAAAAAATATCAGCAGATGGCCTGAGCATCTAGTTCTATAACAGAATACTTCCCTGGCATGTGCAAGGCCCTAGGTTTGATGCCTAAGACTTCGGGGCAAAAAAGCAAAAAACAAAAGGAACAACTTCAAAACATTTTTTAACCAGGGAGAGCAGGAAGTGTTTTGTCTATTTACTTGAAATAACTCATTTTTTAGAGTCAATCTTAAACACCAAGGGTGAATGTTATAAAAATGAAGCTTGTTTAACATAGAGTTGTGGAAGAAGTAAGAAAAGACCTGCATCTTAATTAGGGTATTTATTGCTATGAAAAGACACCACGACCACGGCAACTCTTATAAAGAAAACATTTAATTGAGGTGGCTCCCTTACAGTTTCAGAGGTTCAGTCCATTATCATCATGACAGGGAGCATGGAGGCATGCAGGCAGATGTGATGCTGGAACTGAGAGTGCTGCATCTTGCAGACTACATGATGTCTACTGACTATTACATAGAGGGAAGCTTAAGTAAAGGAGACTGCAAAACACCCCCGCCTACCCTGTGACACACTTCCTCCAACAAGGCCAAACCTCCTAACAGTGCCACTCCCTTTGGGAGTGATTTTTCTTTCAAACCTCCACAACTGGTATTCTAAAAAGTGTTTATTTCTATTCACAACAGCTTAAAAATACCTAGAGCTTTGCCTAAATAAGGAAGACAAATACCTTTGCATTGAAGACCTTAAAGGATGGAAAGAACCCATCTCATGCTCATTACAGAAATAACAGTAAAAATGTCATTATTATTAAAAGTATTTCAAATGATGTACCACCACATCTAAACCCCAAAGAATTTCTTTACAGTGCTGGAAAACAATCATCCTAAAATTTATATTGAAGGTCAAAGTCTCCAAGTAGCCATGATGCTGCTTATCACTAAGAGTAATGTTGGTTGTATCATAATATTTGATTTGAAATTGTACTATATAGCTGAAGTAACATATGTATCATGATACTGACATATGACAGACATGCAGATCATTGAAATAGAATAGTCTAGAAATAAATAAGAATAGCTACAGCTACCAAATTCTTAAGGTTTTAAATTTTTTCTTGTATTAAGTTATTTGTGTGTGTATGTTTGTGTTTATGTGTGTGTGTGTGTGTGTGTGTGTGTGTGTGTGTGTGTGTGTGTGTGTGTGTGTGTGTGTGTGTGTGTTGCTATGAGCTTGTACAGGTCAGAGGAAAATTGGCAGATTTTTTTTTTTTCTGTTCTTCTACCATGTGGCACCCAGTAATCAAACTTAGGTTGTCAGGCTTGATGACAAGCACTTTTACCTGCTGAGCCTTCTCATTAACTCAAGCCATTGAACTTTTGACAAAGGTGTCAAAACTATATACTGCAGGAAAGACAGCTTCTTTAGCAGCTGGTGCTGGGATGTTTTCACATATGGAAGAATGAGACCAGATTCATGATTCCCACACTCAAGAACAATCAGTTCTAAATGGACCAACGATCTTAATCTTCCAAGTGACATTACTTAAAAGATTGGGGGAAAATAAAGGGCAAAGACCTCAAGGTATTGGCCCAAGCAACGGCCAGCAACAGGAGGAGTCCAACAGCACAGGGACAATTCCGAAAACGTACGACAGGTTTGCATGGTTTTAAACTGCCTCCACAAAGCAGAAGTTATTAAGCAGCTTACAGAATGGGGAAAATAATCAGTCAATTACACATAAGATAATAGGGGAATAATATGTTGACTACATAAAGAACTGAGTATGTCTATCTCCTAAATCCAATTCATCCAATTAATGAATTGACTGTGCACTGAACAGGCAATTCTCCAAAGGATAAATAAAAATGGCCAAAAATACTTCCCAAATTGTTCAATATCCTCAGTTATCTCAGAAATGCAAATTAAAAATGCTTAGCTGTTCTATATGACCCCAGTCATGTTGGGAAAACACTCGTGACAACAAAGGCTGGGAAGCATGCAGGGAAGAGGATCCCTAGTCACTGTTGTAGTGGGGAAACTTATAGCCACTATGGAAGACATTGCAGAGTTTCTCTAAAAACTAAGACAAAAAACCACCATACAAAGCCTTTTATTATCCATGAAGAGCATTTCGTCTTTCCCAGGTGAAAGTGTCTATCAAGAGAACATCTACATGTGTACACAGAGAAGCTGTAGATGTCCCTAGGGTCATCTGACAGTAGGGAGGCTGCAAGTGGACTCAGAGGACTCTATTCTGCCTAAAAAATAATTGTGGTTCAAAATAAGTCTTTTCGTGTAAATATTATGAGAAGAATAAAGGACACAACTAATTAACAGTTTTGGCCTAATTGGTAATACCTCTGTAAGATATAATTTTTGGAATTCTAGATGTCAAGACCCTGGTTTCAATAAGACAGTTACAGCAAGGCAAATTTCAACCTTATAAAATGCTAATATTAAGGATGCATGTAGTTTGTTATGTGAACAAAGTGCTTGGAAATTTAGACCTCTCTCTTGAAGTAAATATGTTTTTTTTCTTTTATTAAAACTCACTCTTGTTAAAATTATCTGCAGTGTACCTACATTACTTGTATATAAACACATGTACACATATTTATAAGTTGGAAATATCTGTAATAACATTAACAGAATCTTTATGTATAAGTTTCATTATAAAAATGTATATTTTGATATTGACAACATGCATTTTTATTGTTCATAATATTCATTCTGAGAAAAATTAATTTACAAATATTTTTATAGTATAAAGGCAGATAATGTTGGATTACTCATATTTAAAAGGACTGAAAGCAGACTATATATATGTGTGCTCATGTATGTATAGATATACATATGACACATGGTATCTGAAGTGTGTGTCTCAATTAAAAAATATGTATACTCATTGGTACTTGGTAACATTGACATACACAACAAGTAATTTATGTCAGTTGGAAGAAGGGATACCACCTCCATCTCTTCTCTGCTTAGTATTTCATAATAAAACTTTGCAGAGAGATTTACAGAAATTAAACAATTGATAGGGTTTGTTATTTACTCATTGAATATTGTTATTTATTTGTATAGGTGTGTTTGACATATGTGTAGGGTGTCTGCAGAGAACAGAAAAGCATGTTGGGTGTCTTAGTTAGGTTATTCATTGCCTTGAAGAGGCACCATGACCATGGCAACTCTTATAAAGGAAAAGATTTATTTGGGTGGCTTATATTTCAGAGGTTCCTTCCATTATCATCATGGTGGGACTTGGTGGCATGCAGGCAGACATGGCGCTAGAGATGTAACTGAGAATTCTACGTCTTGTGCAGGCAACAGGAAGTGAACTGTCTCACTGGGAGTGGCTTAACCATATGTTAGACTTCAAAGCCTGTCTTCAGAGTGACATACTTCCTCCAAGAAGATTACACCTACTCCAACAATGTCATACCTCCTAATAGGGCCATTCCCTTTTTTTGGGGGGGGGCATTTTCTTTCAAACTACCACATTTTATCTTTAGAAGCTGCCCAACACAATTATAGGTATGAGCTGCCCAACATGAGTTCTGGGAACCAGTCTCCAATCCTCTGTAAGTGCAATAGGTACTCTAAACACAGTGCCTTCTCCAAGCCCTAGCAATGGATATTTTTAATGGAACTTTTATAAAAAACTTACATTCTACTAATTATTATATACCACAACAAAAAAAAATGTTCACAAAATAGATTCAATTTTTCACTTTAGAAACTTCTTTACTATTATTTTTGGCCTGTATGGTAATGAGTGTTGTAATTGGTGTAAACTGATCAGAGTAGTCTTGATTTGAACTTCCCTAAAAATCAACAAAGATGAATATTTTTCTATATATCTCTTCATTATTGTAATACATCCTAAAATACACATAGTACTCAAACTTCTCATAGATCAGGGTAGTTATCGTCAATCTACAAATTATTTTTTCATATAATTAAAAACGCTGATTCTAAAGTTTACATGGAAACACATATTCACCCAAACAACTAAAGTAATGCCAGAGAAAAGACCAGCTATAAATATCAGAGTCTACCACTTTAAAACACAATCCAAAGCTCCTATAATCAGAAGAGTACAATATTATATAAACACAGAAACTTCAGCAGTGGGAAAGCAAGAGTTCTCCCAAATAATTCCATAGACTCAAGTAAAGTCATCCAGGTGCCACCAGGAGTAAACACTGGGGGATCAATATTCTCCTTGAGAAAAATGAAATTTGCTTTTTGTCCCACACAACATAAAAATCAACGGAAACTATGAAACCTTCAATTTAAGACATAAAAAATTATGACACAGGTAAGGAAAAAAAAACAGTTGAAGAAACTGATAGAGAACTGTTTTGGAGAATATTTCCACAAGCCGAGAGAAAGTAATAGACAAACTAGGAAAGTAAGATCACATTGAACTCAGAAGTTATCATCTCTCTAATGTTGTTGGTTATTTTGGATGAAGTTCACAAGTTTATTTTTACTAGGAATAAAGGGTCAGGTTTTCTATGAGTGTCTAAAGTGTCTTTTCCTTCCTTGTCTCAGGATCCTACAGGATAACGAAGCAGATTCAAACATGTCACTACCGTGATGCTCCTGAAGCATTCTGAGCCATTCACTAAAGATGAGGTCTGCTGCATTACCCCCTATATAGATAGGAAGATGCTAAATAGAATAAGAATAATTTAGCTTCTGGCATAGAAGTGACAAATGATATTTCAGATTCAACTCATTAAATTTTCATGTTTAGTTTAAAAAACTCTAAAAGCTATTTGGCTATAAATGAAATAGTCACATAGTTTCTGCTCTTTATACTGATCACTTACAATCTTTTTTCTTTCTCATTTCCTTTGACTAATAGACATATTCTATACTTGATTGTGATTATTGCTATTAGTGTCTCTATCTCATTCATTTACTTCTTTGTAGAACTTTGTACTTCAGCAAACAATATAGAACAATTATCTCTTTTGATCATTACTCACACCCTGTGAAGTATCTTAGAGATGACTCATTAAAATTAATGAACATAAAAGGCAACTGAGATATGCCCACATATGAAAAAGTAAATTTCTAAAGATGACCTTTAGATATCAGACAATAGGATCTGGAATCCAACCTGCTCTACCTTTTACTTTCTCTGTGTGGTTTACTTATCCTGCAAGAACAAGTGCTCTTAGCCACTGAGCATTTGTTTATCACCTTTCTATCTGATAAAAGATTTATAATTTTCTTTAGGAATCTTAATCATTTTCCATTAGTTCTACTGGCTGTGTTAGTTACTTTTCCATTGCTGTAATAAAATACCTTGACCAAAGCAACTTATAAAAGAAAGTGATTAATTTGACTTATACTTTCAGAGTGTTAGAGTCTGAGACAGTGTAACTCATATTTTATCCTACAAACAGTGAAGTAGCGAGAGAGATCACAGGGACCAATGGAGGGTATTTTGAAACCTTAAAGACCACCCCAGTGACACATCTTCTCAAAGAAGACCACACATCCTAGTCCTTCCCAAATAGTTTCACAAATTAGAAACCAAGTATTCAAATACATGAACCTGTGGGGGCCATTGTCACTCAAAACACTATACTAACATAATTTTTCTTCTTATCTATATATTAGTGTTACTATAACTATGTATGTTTTTGAAGTCTTATGTTTTTCAATATTTCATTATCACAATCTTCTGAATGAATGTTATTAATGTTTTTTTTTCTATTTTACTAGTTATAATAGTGTTTTAGTCGGTTATCTAGAGTAACAGAACTTAAAGAATGAACCTCTCTAAATATGTAGAAAGGTGATTGATTATAATGACTTATAGGCTGTGTCCATCTAATCCAATAGTGGCTGGCTGTGAACAGAAAGTTCAAAAATCCAGTAGTTGCTCAGTCCATGAGTCTGGAATTCTCCGATGGTCTTCAGTATACATTGTGTGGTGATTTGAACGAAAATGGCCCTCAAAAGAAGTGGCATTATTAGGAGGTGTGTGGCCTTGATGGAGTAGGTGTGGTCTTGTTAGAGGAAATGTATCACTGTGGAGGCCAGATTTGAGATCTTCTATATGCTCAAGTCATGTCCAATGACACAGATCACTTTCTGTTGCCTGCAAGTCAAGATGTAGGATACCTGGCTACTTCTTTAGCACCATGTCTGCCTGGAGGCCATGATGTCACACTATGATGATAATGTAAGCCACCCCAAGTAAATGTTTTTCCTTTGTAAGAGTTATGGTGATTAAGTGTCTCTTCAAAGTAATAGAACCCTAAGTAAAACAGAAGTTGGTACCAGGTATTGGAACATTCTTGTGATGGGCCTGGCCATGTTTTTGTTTGAAGAAACATAGAACTTGGGACTATGGATCAAAAAAGCAGTTGAATGCTTTATGTGCTTCTTAATGGGTCATAATAATAGGAGCATGAAAGAAAGTGGTGCTGAATGTGATTTGATGAACTGTGGAGGCTGGCACAAGAGGGTTCAGAGAAGAAGAATATGAATATGTGGCCTAGAGATCATTGTGGTGATATTTTGGTGAAGAATGTGGCTGCTTTTTGCCCTTGTTTGAAAAGTCTGCCTGGGGCTAAATTGAACAGTTTTGGATTAATTTCATTGGCAGAGGAAATCCCCAAACAGCCTAGTATAGACTCTATTATTAGTGTTAGCTCTGATGAAGATTTATAATGAAAAGTAGCAAGCTGAGGAAATAAAAATACAAAATGTACAGAATGAGAAAAGGGACACCAGGAAGTACAATAGAGCTAAATCTTGTGTTCACGAAGATAAACAAATAAGAAATGGAATAAATGGAGTGATGACCTTAAGGCAAAGTCATACCCAGCTATCTTTCTAGCTTGTGAAAAGAACTTAAAGAAAAGCCATGTGTGGTGGTGTACACCTTAATTCTAACACTCAAAAGGCAGAGGCTGGCAGATCTCTGAGTTTGAGTCCAGTCTGGTCTACAGAGCAAGTTCCAGGACAGTCAAGTTTAGGCAGTGAAGTAAAACAGAAAGCTGGTGAAGATTTAATTGAATGAAGGGGCCAGGTTTCATCCCCTGAGAGAAGCAGAACTTGGCAGCTTCAGCCACGTGATCCTGGGTTAGAGCAAAGCATAGAAGAAAGGCATTATAGAAACTTCCTCCACAACTAAGGAAAGGTGCTGAGGCCAGGCATGTGTCAAGGGTGTCCCTGAATGGTGGCCCAGAGAGACACTTGTGTGAAGCTATGAAGTGGAAGCCTGGAATGCCGTGGAGACCCCAAGGTGTTAGAGATGCCAGAACCATGGGATACCTGTCAAGGAAAGCTGCTAACAGGGAATGGAACCAACCCAGAGAAAGAAGTGTGTTGCAGTCAACAAAGCTGAAAGGAGTTTGAGATCTGAAGAATGTTTTGATATCAGACACAGAGATACAGGTTTGGACTTTGCCCAACTGGTTTTCATTCTTGCTTTGGTCCAGTATTTCCATACTATGTTCCCTTCCCTGCATTATGGAATGGTAATATATATCCTGTGCCATTATATGTTGGAAGTATGTGGTCTGCTTTTTGATTTTGATTTTACAGGGGATTACATTTAAGAGATTGCATGAATCTCACAAGAGACACTGAGCTTTAGATTTTTAAATAACATCGAGACTATTACAGACTATGGGGATGTTTTCAGGTGAACTGAATACTTTTTTGTGTTATGATAAGACTACAAGCCTTTGGGGGCCAGGGAATAGATTGTGGTGGTTTCAAAGAAAATGGCCCCCAAAGGAAGTGGCACTATTAGGAGGTGTGGCCTTGATGGATTAGGTATGGTCTTGCTGAAGGAAGTGTGTCACTGTGGAGGCAGGCTTTGAGGTCTCCCCTATGCTCGAGACACATTCAGCGACACAGACTGCTTTCTGTTGCCTGCAAGTCAAAAGGTAGGGTACTAGGCTACTTCTCCAGCACCATGTGTTCCTGCATGCCATGATGTCACACCGTGATGATAATGGACTAATCTCTGAAAATGTTGCCTATCCCAAATAAATGTTTTTCCTTTAAAGGGGTTCCATTGGTCATGGTGTCTATTCACAGCATAGAAACCCTAACTAAGACATTGGAATCACAAATAAGTAGGCTCTAATGCCAGTGAAGGAGCAGATTTGCTAACAAGGCAAGGGCAAGCAGGCAATGATTAAAACTTCCTTATTCTTTGTCCTTACTTAGGCTTCCAGAAGATGATATGGCCCATAATAAATGTGTGTCTTTCTGCCTCAAGATCTGGATTAAAGGCATGTGTCTTCCAACTTCAAAGATCCAGATTAGAAGTTGATCTGTTTCAGAGTAAGCAAAAAATCCCTCACAGTTATGCCCTCTACTTTTGGATTTTAGTTAGTTTCAGATGTGGTCAAGTTGACCATCAAGAATAGCTATCACAGTAAGTTTTTGGCTTCTTTATTTTTTGTATTGTTTTTCATTTCATTATTCTGTTTTTAATTAAAAATACATTATGTTAGTTCTCCTTCCCCTCACTTCAACCACTACCATATTACCCCCATAGCTTCTCCTTCTTAATTCATTTAATGTTGCTTATATGCATATATTTTTAGGGCTGATAATTTTGTATTGGATAACCAATTATGTGGTCATCCCTGGAGAAGACTAATTTTCCCTCTCTTAGTAGTCATTAAATGCCTTTGGTTCTTTATCTAAGTTTGGGTGATTCTACACTAAATATATATTAAAGAGCTCAATTTCTGATTCTGTAAATTATATGATAAATCACATCAAATAAAAAAAACCACCCCCTTCTCATCTGAATCAAGTCAGTGGACTCAACATTCCTAGTTTACAAGGCAGGTCATACAAACTTGAAATGGTGCCTGTGAGGAGGTCATAAAACCTGAAACTCTCTCTCCTCCCAAGATGCTGTTTGCAAGGAAGGTCCCAGTGGAAAAAAAATGCTTCATAGAAATGCCAGGAAGAATCTTAAAAGCAGGCCTTATTGTGTCTTTTAGGCTTTTTTTTTTTTTTACCATCTCTTTGTTGAATTTTATTTTCATATCATATCGTGAATTGACATTTTTTTATTTTACAATACTATTCAGTTCTACATAATAGCCACAGATTCCCTTGTTCTGTCCCTTCGTGCCCCCCTCCCCTTCCCCCCAGCACACCCCCCATTCCCACCTCCTCCAGATCAAGGTCTCCCCCAAGGACTGGGATCGACCTGATAGACTCAGTCCAGGCAGGTCCAGTCCCCTCCTCCCAGATTGAGCCAAGCGTCCCTGCATAAGTCCCAGGTTTCAAACAGCTTAACTCATGCAACGAGCCCAGGACCTGGTACCACTGCCTAGATGCCTCCCAAACAGATCAAGCCAATCAACTGTCTCACCTATTCAGAGGGTCTGATCCAGTTGGGGGCCCCTCAGCCTTTGGTTCATAGTTCATGTGTTTCCATTCATTTGGTTATTTGTCCCTGTGCTTTATCCAACCTTGGTTTCAACAGTTCTCGCTCATATAAACCCTCCCCTTTCTCACTAATTAGACTCCCAGTGCTCCACCCGGGGCCTAGCCGTGGATGTCTGCATCCAGATTCCTCAGTCCTTGGATGGGGTTTCTGGTACAACTATTAGGGTGTTTGGCCATCCCATCACCAGAGTAGGTCAGTCCCGGCTATCTCTCGACCATTGCCAGCAGTCTTTTGTGGGGGTATCTTTGTGGATTTCTATGGGCCTCTTTAGCTCTTTGTTTCTTTCTTTTCTCATGTGGTCTTCATTTACCATGGTCTCCTATTCCTTGTTCTCCCTCTCTTTTCTTGATCCAGCTATACTTTTTGTTATTCAATCCTATCTCTGCACAGCTCTCCATTCTCCACCAAACCAATGAATGAAAATTCATTAAAATTATTTAGTATTATCATTATTACTTGGCATGCCGTGGGCACAACCTCCCAGGTTTTGCAATACTGTAATGATGAAATGTTCTTGGTTACATTTGTCTCTATATTTTAAGAACTCCTAAATGTTACTTTCATGTCTTGATTGATTCATAAATTAGATACATGCTTTTTTTTTTTTTTTTTTTTTTTTTTTTTTTTTTTTTTTGGTTTTTCGAGACAGGGTTTCTCTGTATAGCTTTGCGCCTTTCCTGGAACTCACTTGGTAGCCCAGGCTGGCCTCGAACTCACAGAGATCCTCCTGGCTCTGCCTCCCGAGTGCTGGGATTAAAGGCGTGTGCCACCACCGCCCGGCTAGATACATGCTTTTAACTTACCAAGTAGATGAGATTTTGAAGTTTTCTTATCTTGATAGGAGATCAACTTTCAATTTATTACAAGTTAAAGTAGCATTGTACAGAGGCATTCATAGAAACTGGCCTTCTGCTTCTTTATTGAAATATTCTGGATATATTCTGGATCTGTCCTCTAGGTTTGAGTTATATTTCTATATGTGTAGTCTAATGATCCACAACATATAAATATAATTAATATATTATTTCTACTCCTAACTAATATATTAATTAACAAAAGAGTAATTTAATATACCTCAAAGATATTTTTCTTATATCCTTCATGGACATTCCATCTAACTTAAGTAGATGATATTAGAGGCTCAGAATTAAGATCACATTCCATTCTAGAAATAAAACACTTTTCATAATGATCATGATTTTACCTTTCCCTAGTAATACTTATTGCTTTAGTCCTGTTTTTGTTGTACTAAATCATACAGAAGTTACAATACAGTTTGTATTTTTTACTTCCATAAGATTGTATTTTAATGTGTCACTTGTATTTATTATGTAACTGATTTTTCAAATATTTTTATTTCTAAGGATTATAATGTAAATGACAATGTATTCCCTTCAATTCTTCCAACTAAATCCATCAAAAATGCTCCTCCTTGCTCATTTTCAAATTCATGGCTGCTTTTTAAAATTAATTGTTGTTATATGCATATATGTATTTGCATATCCATATAAATTCCTAGATATAACATGCTCATATATATGTTTGGGGGATGATTTTTTTTTAAAATTACTGCTTTCCTTGTAGCTGAGGCTATCATCAAATTCACCATCTGACTATTGTAGCCTTCCGGTTGTCAGCTTCACAGTATTTATCATCATGAAACAGCTTTCCCTGAAAAAGTTTAATCACTTATTCAATTGCATGTTGTGGTATGTTGTTGTGAATAGATTCTTCAAAACTTTTAAACTTGATCCTGTAAAGTTTACTTCTAATCATTCTTCTACCCCTCTTCTCCTTTGCTTTCTTCTCATCTCCTCTCTGTTTTTCTCCTCTCTCTCTCATACCCCTGTAGAACAAACTTTCTCCATTTCAGTGTTCTTTCTATGTGGCTTTGATAATTCTTCGGAGGGACAAATGAAGGTAGGATGCTTAGCAGCATTCTTGGTTTTATCCAGTAGAAACCAGTCAAAGCCCTTTCCACCAGCTCCAAGTTTCAGCTTCAAGTTGTCTCTAGACTTATCCAACTTTTTCCAGGTTGAGAAGGGCTTACATTTTTATATTTTAATATATGGACTTTTTTCCTCTTTTAGTTTGCAATTTTTTTAAAAGTCAATTTTTTAAAATATATTTGTCATGATTTTGTTTGCTCATAGTGTATGTGTATATATGTATGTGTATGTATGTGTGTGTGTGTGTGTGTGTGTGTGTGTGTGTGTGTATGTGTATGCATGTTGACATATATGGGTGTATGGTCAGAGAACAACTTTGTAAAGTCAGGTTTCTTCTTTTATCTTGATGTGAGTTTCAAGAGTTGAAGTAGGTCAGCAGGCTTGATAAGCACTATTACCCACTTAGTAAGGTAAGTACTTAGGTAGTAAGCACTATCTCACTACCCTATTCCATTATCCTTGCTCCACTTTCTGCTATCTCCTGATTAGCAATAGACATTAATATCTAATTATAGGTGTTATATATTTCCATTTTTGATGTCTTAAAATGTATTATTTTATAGAGTTGATAGTAGATTTACAACCTTGTTTGCTGTCAGTATAAATGAACTAATAGACAGACCTCTTTGTGATCACTGTGTCTCAAATCACTGCTGTCATTGCCTGCTAATAGTTCTATCTTTCTAAACAAACATATAGATAGATATGGTTGTCATATACAGTCTCTGTATTCTTACGTGGACTTGCCTCCTATTGTTCATTTTTTTCTCATTTTGAGTCCACAGGTAAGAAAGCTGTGGGGGAATATGCTCCTGCTTTGCACAATATCCACAGTGACGGATTCCAAGAAGCATTCCATTACCCTTTGACCATTGCATGCACCTGAGCATGTACTTACAGGAACCAACTTGGCAACTACAGCAGTAGGAAATATATGCACCCACAGCCTTACATGCTCTTGACCAAAATGAGGTTATGCTCAAGTGACTTGAGCAACAGGCGTTCTAATCGCTGGGCAGCACCATCTCATCTTGGATTTCAGTTGGGAAACTCTAACATCTAATGATGCTGGTTGTTTTGCTTGCTTATTATTATCAGCACATGTTCAGAGCAAATGCCTGCTCATGTCTTTCCTTTTGTAATTGGATTTTTTGTGGTTGTTCTGTGGAAAGTTCTTTGCATGTTGTGCACAGAAGCACCTAATCAGACACACGGTCAGCAATTTTTTTTTTCTCTGTCTAGAGCTGCCCATGTGTTTCTATTGGTTGGACCAAACTTCTAAATTTTGAGGAAGCCCAGTTACTGATGTTTTCAACTGTAGATCTTATTTTTTTAGTGTTACAAATAAGAAAGCTTTATCTAAATTTGATCCAAGAATGTTCTTAATTTCCCCCCAGAATTTTTGGTTTTAAATTTAGAGCTGATATGATTAGACTATAATGTGTGCAATTCACTCTTCTTGGCTGTCCCACCTCATAGGTATCTAACATTAGCAAAGACATTTATGGGAAAGAGCATATTACCCAGTGATCATGTGAAGTTTTACGCTTTGTTTTGTATTAGAGACTTACTTGCTCGGTTTTGTATTTCAATTTCAAACCATTTTAGCTTCTCTGGGTTTGTTTTTTGCTTCCAAGTCTGTTCTTCCTGTCTTTGCAGTGGGGGCTCCTAAGTGACAGCTTGGCCTTTGGTACACCCTGCATTTCTTGGAGCTCTTTAAAAAAAAACCAAAACCTTGTACCCTGTTCTTCACGATGGATGGTTTAAGCTGTTACTGGTAGCCCAGGCTTGTAATTCCAGCTATGAAGACCTGAGATAGAAGAAATACAATTTCAAGATCTTTTTGAGCAACTTAGTGTGATTCTGTTTGAAAAGGTGTTATGGTGGCAGAGTGCATCCCCAGCATGTGTGAGGACATAGGACCAACCACAACTGCAAAAGCAAAAACAGAGCAATGGCTTTCATCACGTTATATTTAAGTGTTCTCTCTTTCTTCCGGCATCCCCTTTCTGCAGTTGCACCCATCAAGCAAGTGCCTACTATTGGTTATTAAACTTTTAGGTTCTGCAGCAGTGTTTGGTTCTTAACTTTCCCCCATAGCATCTGTTTCATATTTGTCTTGTATTTATTTGGTGAAACTTCTGTAATTTTCAGACTACCCCTAGTTCTATATAACATACTAATTTTTTTTTTTTTTTTTTTTTTTTTTTTTTTTTTTTTTTGGTTTTTTGAGACAGGGTTTCTCTGTGTAGCTTTGCGCCTTTCCTGGGACTCACTTGGTAGCCCAGGCTGGCCTCGAACTCACAGAGATCCGCCTGCCTCTGCCTCCCGAGTGCTGGGATTAAAGGCGTGCGCCACCACCGCCCGGCTAACATACTAATTTTTTAAAGAAACATTTTTTAATTAAAATATGATTACATTTTTCTCTTGCCCCTTTTCCCATGTTTCCTGTCCTTACTCTCTTTCAAATTCATTGCCTCTTTAAATTTAATCATTGAATATATATATATATATATTCCTAAATACATAAATTTAACATAATCAATTTGTATGATGTAACTTGTATGTACATGATTTCGAGGCTGACAACTTGGTATTAAATAACCAATTTAGGGTCTATTTCTCCTATCAGCATTCATTAGTTACATATAGTTTTTGTCTAGGGTTGAGAACCCTGAGATCTCCCCCTTTCCATGGTATCATGTCTATTGCTTTCATACTTGTTCATGGTAGAGCATGTAGTGAAGTCCTTGATACTGTATATTTTCTGTGCAATCTTGGCATTCAGGTCTATGGATTATTTTTAAAATCTTCTAGATAGCATTAATTTGATATTATATACAATAAATTATTCTAAATATCTTTCTTGGTCATTTTGACAGTTGTACCATGACAGTCTTTCACAGTAACACCTGTTTGCTTGGATGTTCCTGTTGAGTTTGAGAATATGGATCTACATCATCTTTAGATGTCTGTGGTTTAGATGAAATGGTAGTTTCCCATGAAACTGCAGGGTTATTCTGATTTGCTTAATTTGTGCATTATATGTATAGTTACATCTCTTGCTATAGTTTCTGTGTGAAATTCCTTCTTGACCTGGTTTTTATTAGGACTTCATGCAAAGACAAATTACTGATAGTTTGTCTCAATGCCAAACTTTCCAAAGTTTACTGTCTTTTCAGATGAAAAAGGTAGATTTGTCATTTTCTATGAGTCCTTGGGAGATATGGACAGAGGTAGCCCATGAGGATTTCTAAGGATTTAATGGGAAGGAAGGGGTTGCAACATCAGTCATTCTGTCAGAATCTCTGTCCTCTGGTTTCCTCTAATTTCTGTTCTCTTTAGATTTGGTTCTATTTTATATGGAGAAGTCAACTGTTAAATAACTATGATGGTTTCTACAGCTAATCTATCTTTAATCTATGACAAATTCTAGGATATTTTATTTATCTTTTATATTCTACTGGTTCTTTTTTTATAAGTTTGGTGGCTAATGTGTGCAGCATTTTTCCTGCTGAGTATGAAGATAATATATCTTTTATTAGTTATGGGGAGTCTTCTATTTTCTCTTCAATCATATATCTGTACCCCACTCTGTAGTGGGTAGCTATTCCAGCTTGGTTCTGGAAGTTCCAACCCCCATTGAGACTCTGGCAACTGTCACGCCTACGAGGCGGGGCCAAGAGAGGCATCTGGAGACCCGAGACCTGGATGGGCAAGCGCTCTCTCTGTTCCTGGACCCTGGACGGTGGAGGTTGACTGAGCAGAGCTCCAGAGAACACCGCTGGATTGCAATACACCTTCCCCAGACCCCCGCAACCTATCTATTCCTTCATTTGTAAGTCATCCACTAAATAAATCTTCCTTTTAACTACGTGGAGTGGCCTTTATAATTTTCCCCAATACCACTCTGTCTTATTTTTTATTTGACATATTGGAGACTTTTCTAGGTTATCTTCCAGTTCTTGTCTCTTCATGATTTCCAGTTCTTTAAATTTATTTATTGCGATTGTGTGTGTGTGTGTGTGTGTGTGTGTGTGTGTGTGTGTGTGCACGTGTGTATCACTGGTGAATGAGTATCTGCCACAGTGTAGGTAAGGTGGGAAGACAACTTTGTTGAACTGGTTCTACCTTTACGTTGGCTGCTCATGACTGAACCAGTTGTCAAGCTTGCATGATAAGAGTCTTTACCAAGTGATCTATCTCATTAGTCACCCCCAACACTTCCTTATTACTATTTTTTGTACTGTAATCAGTGACATCCTATAGATATCAGAACTTCAAGATCTATGTATCCATTATTCAGAAATCAAATAGTCCAGTTTTCATACCACCCTTTACTTATAATTGATAACTATGGGAACATGTAGATTTGGCCAACATTACTGATAGAATGCCCCAGACACAGAAAACCCAAAGTCCTGCTGTGACTGTTTTTCTATTATTGCCCAACTGCTATTTGTTAACTATGTCCCACTGGGGTAAGCAGTTCCTAAAGATAGAACTGTCCTGTCAGAACTCCAGACCCCAAAGATGTAGTCATTGCAATATGCAATATGCAGTATTCTCCAACACTACATAAAGTTCCACACACCTAAGCCTCTGGCACACCTCCAGACCAGTTCATTCTCCTTCACACACTTCCCCAAAAGCACTAGAAGGTGGTTGTCCCTGTTGTGTATGCTAATAAAATCAGTTTCATCTGTTGACCTTGGTCTCTTTTCTGCCTGTTGTCTCTTTACTTGTAAATTCTAGCAATTACACCAAATTTTGAATAAAAGTGTGACCACCGAATCAGCATCATATGTGTTATTTTAGATGATTCTTCAAACATGTAAATTGTTCCTCCATTTTTTCTTCTTTCGATTGTATATATTATATTTAATTGCTTTCCTTATTCAACTTTAGTTAAATGCTTCATCTAGATATTGAGATAGATCTTGTATCCAATCAGCCTGTTGCAGCTTATAGTCTGCTGCTCCTTCACCACTCTGAAGCTTTCACATTATTCATATATATGTGTTTCCTTGCCTGGGTCCAATGACTGCCACATGACCTGAACTTCTTATTCAGCAGAGTGTTTATTTTTCATATTTAATTTAGTTTTTATCTTTCAAGTCTTGTTATAACTCTACTTATAGGTCACAAGAAACAGAATGGTAGCCACAGTAACTGCTCTAGCATTTGGTGCCACTCTAGTGGTTACTATGTTGTTTTAGTTTCCAAACATTGTAAAACTCTTTTGCAATGTGTGAAGAAATACATATAAATATACAGGTAACATGTTTTCCTATTCCAGAGTTATTAATTTAAAAATGTCCATAAGTGTGCCTGTGTATGGATTTGTACACCAGTGTACAGGTGCTTCCAGGGGCCATAAGAGGATGTAGGATGCCCTAGGGCTGTAATTAGAGGCAGTTGTCAGCTACCTGATGGGGTAGCTGGGAATGGAACTTGGATCCTCTGGAGGAGCAGCACATCTTCTTAAGGATGAAGCCATCTTTCTGACCCATCTTTAATTTGTTTTTTAAAGGAAGATTTTTCTGAATGCTTATGACAGCACAACACTTATAAGCAAAGCTTAAATTAGCATTTGAATGTTAATTTATATAATATATTCATATACATGAATTTCTTGGATCAATATCATTATACCTATCATTGATTGTAGAAGCATAAAATGTACCAATATACAATCTAGAAGTACACTAAGCAAGAACAGTGATTAGCAAAGTTCAGGGTTTCCTCTTCATCTTGGCAAATTCCTCCTCCACTTTAGTGGTGGTACCTAAATTTATTATCTAGCAATTATGGAGAGAGAGAGAGAGAGAGAGAGAGAGAGAGAGAGAGAGAGAGAGAGAGAGAGAGACTCAGGGTCATTTCTAGGTTCAAATATTTCAGAGACTATGCTTCCTTGTCTTTGTTTCTTTCATTTAATCTGGAAAGAGATATGAGTGTGAGGAAGCTACAATATTGAAAGATCCTGGAATGTGGACTAGTCATGGAGGGTCAAACCTTGAAAAGTTCCATTTTGTAACACATCGGAGCCTAACTGGCACTGTGCTTGTGTGGTGTGTGGTACTTAACAGCAAGCTCCTGCCTCATGAATATTTATTACATTATCCCCTATGCAGCTCTTGTTTTTTCCTCCCAAAAACAAATTCCCCTGGGCCAAAGAACCTTCTAAATAATTTTTTTTTTGTTTAACTTTCTCTGTGTAGTTTTTTTTTAAATACAATCTATACATTCTTGGAAATAATGTCAATACTTTTTTTTTTTCATTTTACCAAGTTAGAATTGACAGTCTATTTTAAATATTTTGAGATAAAATTTCATTCAAATAAAAAACAAGAAGACCCTTTAGGATCTACTGTCCATCATTTCCAAGAATGTGTATACCCAGCAAGACAGGATTTGGCATCCCGTAAAACGATATGAAAATGTGGTGAAGTATAGCTATGGCAATATATTTGTAAAACAAGTAATTTACAAGAAAAATAAATTATTTGGATTAAATGGCCCTTTAAAAATAATAATAAAAGCAGATTGTGCTCATTCGTTTGGCTATTCATTCTTTCACTTCCAAATAATCCTGACTGGTTTCAGTCTGTACCCCAGAGCGATTGCACATGTTTTATAACAGATGTTTTATTGCCTGGAACTTTGCAAAACTCATCCATCCACAGTAGTATAATATGCCCCTGACACAACCAAGACTGAAGATAAAACAGCAAGATTGCAAAGCAGCCCCAAAACAAAACCAGAAAGTCGTTCCAGAACTTAGCAAGTCATGTAGGCTTGAATTTCTCCACAGGACATACTTCTCTTTCTTAATTAAACCTTGGATTTAAGAACTGAAAGCCATAAGGTATTGCTCTTCTGGATTGTTTTTATGCCGGGGTGTTGTGCTTATCAAAAATGACAATGGCCAGCCACCCTGCTTTGCTCTTTTGACCTATGCTAATAGTTTAAGATTTCTTCATAATCTTTCTGACATCAGAAAATGAAATCTATTTTCCTTATTGCACACTAGAACAAAGATTAATTTTGACTCTCTCTCTCTCTCTCTCTCTCTCTCTCTCTCTCTCTCTCTCTCTCTTTCTCCTCTCTCCCTCTAGCTGATATTAATCTGTGGTTTCTAAGTACACATATTTCAAGGATGCAGACAAACAGGGTAGCTAGTCAACAACACAGCAGAGTGACAGTGAAGACCACATAGCATTGTATTAGCTATCTTGGGAGGCCCCTATTACAACAGTCAAACAAAATTGCTTTTGCTGAAAGAAAGCTCTTTCTTTGTACTGCAGTTTTGCAAGTCTGTTTATCACCTAACTGGATATTAACTTATATAATTATTCATATTGAAAAGTTCAATTTTCATTAAAATTGTTGGGTTTTAGTACTTCTGAAAATTAATGGGATAGTTCAGTAAACCATCACTTATTCCTAAGGGCCCTAAACCCTAGCTTCTGTTAATTTATGTCCTTTACCCTGAAATAGCTCTCATGTTTTATGAACTCATAAACTACTTCCTGTTTGCCTTCCTCACTCTGTCACTATTTTTTCTAATCATCACCCTTTTATTCAGGATGCTCATGTTGTGAAACGAAGGACCTCTGGGTCTTGGTTCTCTACCCTGCATCTGTGAACACAATCACTATAAGAAATAGCAAATGACATTTCTCTGAAATCATAGTGGGCATGTCTTTGAGGACATTTAATTAGCAAACTCCTTTTCACTATTTTTTTAATAGAAAGTCCAAATGGTGCCAATCTCATAAGACAAAAGCAAAACAGTGACTGTATATTTTTTTCTTGATACTGGTTGTACTTCTTGATAATAGGGACTTGGAGGGAAAGGAGGTAAGGAGGGAGTGAAGGAGACAGAGAGAGAGAGAGAGAGAGAGAGAGAGAGAGAGAGAGAGAGAGAGAGAGAGAAGGAAGGGGGCAAAGGAACCAATGCTCAGCTCTTCAATCAAGCTCTAAGTGGACAATTGTTACAGGCTCAAGCTCCAGGAGACTCAGCCTTTACTCTGAAAGAGTGATCGTAATATTCTCCAATAAATATATCCTTAAGAATTACTGACATAGCACTGTGTATTTGAGATTCTTCCATAAATTCGAAATTTGTACATTATTTAAATATGGCCACATCTAAATGCATACTTCATAGTCACTCTGTAACCATCCATACTCCCTGTTGAAGACTGGCATGACATTACTGTTTTAACCAGTAATAAAGTCCTCAATACTCAATATTATACTATATTAGGAACTCAGATGGTTGGTTACTTCTACATAATTAAGTAGAACTCAATTACTTAATCATATGTGATCTTTGAAGTGACTCCTCTCTTTTTTGTGGATATATGTGAACAGCTAAACTAAGGTAGATGGCAAAAGTCATTGTGAGCTGAGTGACCCAGAGTAGGCTGTGATGGGGAAGGGGCATCAAAAACTACATAATTTATTGCCGGGCGGTGGTGGCCCACGCCTTTAATCCCAGCACTCGGGAGGCAGAGGCAGGCGGATCTCTGTGAGTTCGAGGCCAGCCTGGTCTACCAAGTGAGTTCCAGGAAAGGCGCAAAGCTACACAAAGAAACCCTGTCTCGAAAAACCAAAAAAAAAAAAAAAAACTACATAATTTATTATAAAGAGAACATTACACAGTAGAAAAAATGGAACATACACACACACACACATTTGGAATCATTGCAATAACAACAATAATCTCAGCTCTTGGAAAGCCTTTAAATTAGAATATACTTTATATAATTTTATCTTTTGGTTGTATTATGAAATTTGTCATTACAGTTTAAGTATAAAAAATTTAAAACTTTTCCCTAAAATGCTATTTGGGACAAGATACAATGAAAGAATTACTTGTTGGAAAACTGACACTGTAAGAAATCTACCACCAATCCTATCAATTACTTTGTTTCAGCTACTCTAGAGTTAAAGTTTCTAGAAGGCAGAAGTTTCCTCATTTCTCTTTGTTTTCTTCTCAGCACAACCATAATAATTCTATCTCTAGTCTCTACATTGTAACAGTCTTGTTAGATGATGTAGCCCTAGTAAGTAGAAGTTCAGAGAGATGCTGCTGGGTTCTTCGAGGTTTTGGAGCTCCTGTTCTAGTCAATTCTGGATCTTCTCATTAAAGGAGAACCATGCCTTGAACCTTTGATTCTCACAGATACCAGACAAGGCAAATTCTTAGAGAGACAATGGACCATTGGATGACCCTGGGGTGCTAGTCCACTCATCTTTGACAATAATATCAAAAATCAAGCAATTATACAATATACTTGAGATGCTTCCTAATAAAAGACAAGAAATGCATCACTCTCCTAACAAGGGTGTGATAGGTAATATTGTAAACTTGACAGTATCTAGACTCACCTAGATGTCACACTCCCAAGCATGCCTGTGAAGGATTATCCTCATCAGGTTAATTAAGGTGTGAAGACCCATGATAACATGAGCAGCAGCATTCTGTGAGCTTGCGTTCTGGACTGCTTAGAAGGAAAGAAGGCTGGCTGAATTTGAGCCTCCCCAACACTCTGCCTCTTTATTGCACATACAATGTGACCAACAGCCTGAGGCTCCTGTTGCTCTGACTTCCTCATCATGGTAGAACTTACCCAGGAACTTGGAGCCCAAATAAGCCCTTCCTTCCTGACGTTGTTTTTGTTATCGTATTTTATCACAAAAAAAAGGAGAAAAAAAAGTAATACAAATGGTAAAAGCAAAGGAATGAAAACAAGATATAACACTATGTGAGACAAAGGCCAGCCTGGGCAACTGAGTAAGGCCCTGACTCAAAACAAACATAAATCAGAAGGGAGGAAAAAGGAAGACTAAGGCTATGGTCTGTGGTACTGCCCTTGCCTAGTGTTTGTACAGTGCAACTTTGGTCCCCTGTGTTGAAGGTAAAATTACACTTTTGTTACCTTTATGAACACCCTGAGTACTAGTTCACAACCATTGTTATCATAAGAATATCATAAGCATCCAGGATTTTTTTTTCTGTTCAGATATTATAGGTTTGAGATTTCCTGGGATATGCAAAGAACCAAAACCTCATCAGACATTTTGCAGAACATAATTTCAGCTGATTTTGGGAGAGTTTGCAGTTAGTACTGATCCTGAGGAGCACAGGTTTGCAAATTCATGGGCCTAACTGCCATTTTTCCCAGACACTCTGACCAGCCAGAATTCTAACACAGACTGATGACAGGGCTACAATGTATCTGCGCTCAAAATCCTGGACTTACCAACTCTTTGTTATACCATGGTCTTCATAAAATTATGTTTAAAAAAAACCCTCATTTTATGGTTGTCAAGAAAAATAACTACCCAGATAGGCATGAAAATACCTTAGCTACAGCAGAGAAAGCCAATGCTGGATTGGGCCGCAGCCCCACTCCACTAATTGTCTGTATTGCTGCATCATCAGAGTGAAGGAGTCTATTCAAGGTAGTCTCAGGCTTAGCTCACTGCCCTATCACGGTGCCCTGTGTGTGTGTTAGTGCTTAGATACAGTTCTACGCTTTGCTGTGGCATCAAACTGTTTTTCCTTTGTTTTTGGATAAACTTGAAGTCTGTAGTTCAATTCTCATAAGCATTTCTCATACCCATTTTATATCAGGAAATTGTTTTTTTATAATTAAGCAAGTACCATGCTTTGGAGCCATTTAAATGCAGCTTTCCCTTTTGCTAAGGCTTCTTATCATTTCAGACCATATTCCCAAAAGTATAAAAATAATTAGAGCTCTTTGTTCAGAATTTCTGCTAAATATGAGATTGTTGTATCATTTTTTCTTTTCAGAGTTGAACCTATCCTCTCTCTGAACATGTAAAAATTATTCTAATCCTTCTGGAATACTCTCTCCCTCTCCTTCTCCCTTCCTCCCCACTCTCTCTCTCTTCTCTTTCCCTCTCCTCCACTCCTTTTCTTCCCCTCTCCCCGTTTCCCCCTCTACTACTTTATATTAGTCCCAAGATTTAGAGAGAAGGCTGTGACCTTTTTTCCATAAAAACACCGTGGTGTAAACAAGCCAAATATTTCTCAGCCCTGGGAAATGTGACAACCATTAAAAAATTTCCTGAAAATTTGTTAATCTCATTTCCTATTCACCCATTATAAAATGATTTAAGGTAAAAGAGGCAATGCTTCATGGGATGGAGAACTGAGGTTTACATCATATAATTAAAACAAATAATTATCTAATGACATATGGTGATGACTTTGTAGAGGCTAAATACTTCTTTCTTTTGGTCTATCCCGATAATGCACAACTTTGAAAAATGAGAACAACTGAATGCACATGATGACTGTGTTCAAGCATGTCATATAATATAGGATCCCTAGCATGCAGTGTGAAATGTAGACGCCATCTGCACTATTCTCTCGGCTGATAGTCGAGGAAGATAAAAGAAGGGTGAGAAGAGTTGGACAGAGAGCTTGTGGAACTGCAGCTTAGGGCAGCTCAGAGGACAATGCTGGGGCCTGAGTATTTATTTATTTTAATTACTTTTCTCTTCCTCCTATTAAATGCCTAGGCCTTTGTTCTTGATTTGAAAGCAGTGCCATTTCTGTTTAATTACTGTGACTTTGATTGACAAGAATAGAGGACAGGAAAGAAAGAAAGCTGTCTCCTTCATGTCCTGTTTGACACAATATAATGAATGTGAAATGGCTAGTTTATTTTTTCCTTGACAACTTAAATATTTGAAGATGAAATGTAGATTTTAAGAGAATAATATTAGAGAGCTGTGAGAGAGGGAAGAAAAAGCAAGAAGTTAATTGGCCCGGGAATCAAATACAACATTCATTTATGCATTTATCTAATAGTTTAATCACTGCCAATTTGGTGCAGCCATTCTGGGTAATTGTAATAAGAATTTGATCTCAGCTCTTCCCAAGGAAAGAAGGGTCAGCAATTAGATCTAGTCTATTGAATGTCCCAGTTCTGTGTTTTATTCTGTTTACTTTATAATCCCACCATTCCATGCTATCAGTGTTCCTGAGGCAGAGAGAAGGCAGTGTGGCTGCTCCCTCTTGGCCCCATGGCTTTCAGAGCTACCCTAAGGAACTTAAGAATGACAGTATAAAGAATGTCTGTGCAGATGAGCCTGCAGATTTGGGGAATTGGATGCTCATAGACAGTACTTCTTTTGGTAGACTTAATTCCTTTAGCAAGGGTGAAACACCATTTGTGGGGATTCCTGTCATGTATAAGGAAGTTAGTCATGCTCTCTGTGGAGTTGAGTTTCTTGAATTTTAATGAAATCTGTGTCAATCTGTTTCCTGCATAACCCAGTGTTAAAATCAGTGGTCAGCATGTCATCATCATAGTAAGTCTTGCAGATACCCCAACGAGGACAGATCTGAGAAATTTAAGGTATGCCCCCCCAACCCTTTTATACCCTGGACACTAAGACTATACAACTGATGGTATTTCTGTTTTAGAGGGACAAGCATGTGTTTCAAGCAGGAATTGAGATTTTTTTAATGTCCTTCATTCGCATTCTTTTCTCTAATATTTATATCCCTTTTAATAGATCTGCCATGGGTCCTGGGGCTGTTGTACAGGTTATGTATAGTGAAAGTGTACTTTTACAAAATGCTCTGAGATAAGTGCTGATTCCAACCAAAGAAAATGAGCTGTTACACAGAAATTAAGAGAGAATGATGTGCATGCCATCTGAATATAAATTAACCAGAAGTATTGTAACCTAGGGAAGCAGGTGGCCCTTCTATATGCCATATTTACAATTAGCCTATGCACCTTCAGATTGGATTGGCTCTCAATGGTTTTTAATGGTCTTTCAGATCTCTGTGTGCTTTATTAATGCTCCAGGGTGCGTTGTCACTGTCTCAAAGGCAAAGTAATGGGGGACAATAGCACCTGCTACTTTTCTTATACAAGCCAAACATGGTTCTATGAGGACAGACAGAGCAAGTTGGCCCTGGTAGTTCTCTTTTGGATGCACTTCTCTGGACCCCAAAGAAACTGTAGCTGGTCCCTTCATGATGCAAAGTGCAGGCTCTGTCTGCCTTCTTGTTTGAGGGAGTGGTTGGCATCACTGGCTGCTTGCACAGACCTGCTGTCTCTAAGCTGTGTCATGGGTCTCCTTGCTTTGTTGATGATAGTGTCCCACACGAGACTGGTCAAAGTTGACACTTCTCATTTAAATGAATTAATATTCCACCTTACAGGCTTATTAGGATTAAATAGGTTGATATGTCAGTATATGAGCAGACTTGCATTAAATCTACTTTAAAAATATAGCTTATCTTATTTTTATGTTAACATGTGGGCATCTGTCAAGTTTCCTTTGTGTCATACTGTGGCTTTATCAATTCACTATGCATTCAGTGTTAGATGTGTAAATGTGTCCAGAAATCCACTGATGTCAAAGCCTTAACACAGAGAAAAGGGATAATGCTGATAGAAATATTTGCTTGCCTTAAGAACAAAGGCACCTCACTGCTTTTTAAAAAGAAAGCTCTCTCTATTTAGCTCATAGTATTTACTTCTTTATCATGTCTCCTGCCTTTCTAGGTCACTCAGTGGAGAGCCTAGAACAGACACACTCATTGATGCTTTTGATTAATGATGAAATATATTAGCTACTTTTTGAAAATCCTTTTTTATTTTTTAGGTTTGGTTATAAACATGCTTATATGGAAATCAACCAAGTTCCAACTTTGAAACCTGTGGAGGTCACAAATGCTGAATGTTCAGTAGTCATTTATTAACTTTCATTTTAATAAAAGTATCTAAACATCCATTCTGTGCCTACCATAGCTCTACGCCATGCAAGACAACAGCAGAGGAGAGAGACAGACACTTTCTCTCTCAATAGCTGTCTTTCAGAATCATCAGTGTGCCCTACCCATAAGTGGCAGTATCTTTATAGCAGATTTCCATCATCCACATCTTTCGAACTGTATGGCAAGATTTCTGTGTGTTGAGTTTTCATTGTGCTCCTCTTTACTCCTTAGCTTTTGGACCTACATCTAACGGGAAAGTAAATGATCAGCTTTGCTCCCAGCAGCTCTTCTAAGGTGTGCAAACACAGGTGTGTAACTTCTTTTCTAAGGAGCTATTTTTTATTGTTTGGAACCTGTCCCATTACCATTCATGATACTGAATGTCATTAAATGCTAAGCAACATGTTAAGAATATTATCTGAATTTTTTTTGTTTAGTTTTCTATTTCTATTTCTTTAGTTAATATTCGATACTTCTTTTCAAATAAGATACTGACTAGCTCAGTAGATGGCGAACCATAAAATCAACATTTGATTCCCAGAGCTCTTCCTATCTGTACTACAGTCCACATTACCAAACTAAACTTCTTACCTCCAAGCTTCATCACCCAGCAGTTTTGTGAGTTGGTCCTCTTAAGGAAAGTGTTGAGTGCAATTCAGGTCCCTCCATCAGGCTGGGCACAGCAGCATTTCCTCAATCAGTTAATGGAAGTGTTAGAATCTGGACACTAAAACTTAAAAAATCCCTAGAACATCTGTTCTATTATGGTGTGCATCTTCGATATTTAGATGCTTTCTTTGAGACAGTTTATATTCACTGATTTGTGAACCTCAGATTTTCCCCCAAATGACACCCTTTTTCAAGGCCATCAAACTCCATTGCAGTTTTGGAATTAGTCAAAGGACTTAACTTCCAACATGTTACTTTATTCCTCTACTTCCACCATACCCATAAAGAATTCCTCAGAGAGGGTTCCACAATAAATACCTTTGTCTGTACATTTTTACTTCCATCAAAGTCATTGTAAGTTACAATAAAGTATAGGGTATGTGCTGTGGGACGGTCTGTATGTCAAATTGCTCTGATTGGTCAATAAATAAAACACTGGTTGGCCAGTGGCCAGGCAGGAAGTAGGTGGGACAAGGAGAGAGGAGAATTCTGGGAAGCGGAAGGCTGAGGGGAGAGACACTGCAGCCGCCGCCATGACCAGCAGCATGTGAAGATGCCGGTAAGCCACCAGCCACGTGGCAAGGTATAGATTTATGGAAATGGATTAATTTAAGCTATTAGCAAGTTAGCAAGAAGCCTGCCACGGCCATACAGTTTGTAAGCAATATAAGTCTCTGTGTTTACTTGGTTGGGTCTGAGCGGCTGTGGGACTGGCAGGTGACAAAGATTTGTCCTGACTGTGGGCCAGGCAGGAAAACTCTAGCTACAAGTATGTCTTCTGAGAAGTGATAAGATGTTTCATCAGGAGTGTAGGTAGAAATGAAAATGAGTGGTATTAGAGACATGAGAAAGCCTGAACGAGCCCATGTCTGGCTCCCTAGGTGCCATCAATCAAAGGAATAAACTTCCACTATGGCTTGCCATGTGTTTCTCTCTTCAGTGTCCACATTAAAGGGTTAGCTGCATTGCAAGTTCAATGTGTGGAGAATATTCTTCCTTCTTCCAGGCTCTACTGCTTATCTGAGTGTTTCTTATTGCAGAATGATGTCAGCAGCCCCACCATCATGAAACATCTGGAATCTGGGCTGTACAATAAGCTATTATTTCTCCCCTGTGTTCTGTGTTACACAAACATTTCAAATCCAGATTTCTTTTCTTTCTAATTCAGGTCTTTCTTTCTTTCTATTTATTTTTTCTTGTGTGAGGGTGTGTGTTGCTCTGATTTCATTTTTTTTTCCTGTATCACCTGCACTATCAACCAATGACAGTATTTGTCAGAATTTTAAAAAAAATTACAGAACTCCTTCAGCCTTTGAGAAGCAAATTCAATGTATTCCTTTCTACAAACTTTGAAAATGATTTGGGAAACCGAAAATAGCAATCTGTTGAAACTTAATGACTTTATCTTCCTTGCCTGTCTTACATGGCAAGAGCAAGCAGCATATACTATCAAATGAGTTATTTCAATAATACACTTTGAACCTGATTTCTAATATTGCCTATGAATAACTACATTGGAATTTCAAAGTAAAGAACAGAAAGTCAAAGATGAATCAAAGCCATTGAGTGCATAATGCCAGACTGATTAATATACTATAAAGTAGAGATAAAAATTGACATAAAATGATAGTTCAAATATTTCCTCTCTTTCATGAATATGACTTTGTCATCCACTTTCAGTTAAAAATAAGCTGGAAGCAATACTTCTCATGGGTATTTTTCTGTTCTTTACAAAGTGTTGGTCTCTGGTCCTAGACATCTTTACACACAGAAAGCTGTGGCTGCTGGGCTGATAGCTGCTGTGGAAGTCCTCATTGGTTATTGATGGCACAAAGAGGCTAGGACACAACAGGTTGTGGAAGACCTCAGTACCAGTAATCCTCAGGAAGGGTATTTGTTTCATGCCAGTGCTGTGGGATGTTCTGTATGTGCTCTGGGAGCCCATTCTTGGGTTCCTCATGGCTTTACCCAGCAGGTATGCATAGAGGATGATTAGGACCACGGGCCTGAGTGCAGGTGTTTGAGATGGTCTGCACTTGGCTGTGCTGAGGGATGGTCTGTATGGCAAATGTGTTGCTCTAATTGGTCAATAAATAAAACCTGATTGGCTGTGGTTAGGCAGGAAATATAGGCGGGACTAACAAAGAGGAGAAATAAAAGATCAGGAAGGCAGAAGGAGTCACTGCAGCCACCTGCCAGGACAAGTAGCATGTGAAAATGCCGGTAAGCCACAAGCCACGTGGCAAGGTATAGATTTATGGAAATGGATTAATTTAAGCTATAAGAACAGTTAGTAAGAAGCCTGCCACGGCCATACAGTTTGTAAGCAAAATAAGTCTCTGTGTTTACTTGGTTGGGTTTGAGCGGCTGTGGGACTGGCGGGTGACAAAGGTTTGTCCTGACTGTGGGCAAGGCGGAAAACTCAAGCTACATGCCAGGAATTAATTTCTATGGTTGGATAGAATGTGATTTGATCAGTTGCCGGCGGTTGTTCAAACACCAGCGAAACAGTTCTCCCCTCTGATGCAGTGAGTGAAGGGATCTCCTTTGCATTTTATTTTAGAAATCTCAATACAAATCAACCAAGCTTGCTTCCCTAAGTGCCAGTGGTTAAATGTCACAACCGATACATCTATTGCTTCTACTGACAAGCATAGTTTGGGACAGGGTAGAGGGAGTGTCGGTTTCTATGCATTAATGCACATAAATAGGTGATAAGAATTTCAGTTACATCATTTACATCCCTGGCTTCATTTTGAAAATCAAATTTGGTGCTCTGTGATTGCTTATTTATTATTCATAATGTATGCTACTTTGATGTTGTACGTCAATGGTCTTTTTGACAGAAAAGACATTACTTCCAAGCCACTGTCTACATTGATGCTGACATCCATGAAAGGTGACTTTTGAATGTTTCCAGTTTTGCAATTAAAAAAAAAAAGAGCAAACAACAAAAATATAGTATCAGATGCAAATAATACAAGCACTCATTTTCTTTAAAAAGAAAGATAAAAATAAATGTGGTCTCACTGATTAGAATATTCAAATATGAAAAATGAGAGAAGCCAAGAATAGCTAAAATACAAACCCAGTGGTGTATGTAAAATGATACTTGGGGTGACTGATTAAAAAATGTTCTCAAGCCAATTTCATTTCCCTCCCTACTTACATCTATGATCTTTGCTCTAACTACAGGATAACATTATAACTTTTCTACTGAAGTGTATATTCTAAAAAGCCATCCTTTCTCTGACTCCAAATCAAGTTGAAAACCATCAATCACCCAGACTGAGAAATTGAATTCTATTCAATTGATATTTTCTTGTTGGTGGATTTGGAGGAGACTGACTGCTAATCAGAGGCATTAATAAATAAATAATGTAAATATTGAATGATAACCTATATTTGTGAATGAAACCTTTTTTGGGGGGCTATTACTCTTGTTTCTCTTATTTTCCTCCAACCTTTTCTTCTTAGATATAATTTTCTATTTTTTCTGCAGAGCAAGAAAATAGAACCAATGTCACTGGACAGTTCACTGCTGTGTACCTCACCTTGTCATCTCTACCTGCCATGTCAACCACAATCAAGCATCACATAAGCTAAAATAACTGCATCTATGGCAGAAGATTCAAGGGACTTCCCTCCTCCTGGTCCATAGCTTTGCTATCTAGAGGAGAACCACTTATTCTTCCTGACTCTAACGTGTGCTGAGATAGAAACACCATGATCAACATGTGATTGCTTAATAAAGTTCATTTCAAAAGGGTAACTGTCTTGTTGGAATTTGTAATCTGACATAGGGGATCACTTGCATTAAATATCCTGCTTATCTTTACTATAATGTAAAGTGACATTTTCTGGCTTTTTTTCAGTACTTAATGAGTAGTACTGAGGTCAACATTCTGCCAAAAATTCCTTCACATAGAATTCAAGTGGGATCTCAAAACAGTAAGTGTACATTCATGCACTAAAAATATATACTGAAACCATCATTCCACATTAGAGAAATACATGATTAACAGAGATCTTAGAAGGAAAACACAAAATACTGTGCAATCTGGCACATGAAACAACATTCCAATACTTCTGTTCAGAAAGGGCTGAGCAGGGATCATTTGTAAGTCTCCATGACAGTCTCAAATTATTCATACAATTTGGCCTCGAGAGTCCAGTAAATAACCAAAGTAGTTAACACTTCCTGATTTCATGCTTTTTTTTTTTTTTTTTTTTTGGAAACAAGCAAAACAATGTGTACTCTGAGCTGAAGTTAATTTTTTTCTTTCAAATTTGTTTCTAGTTAAAGGGTTTCTTTATTATTTTTTCTAAGCCATAATAATATACTACCCAAAGCCTCGTACAAGGCATGGAACTCAATTTTACGTTTGGTTTAAATCTTCTGGATATACTGTGGTGCTAAGTCCACAGAGTCCCTCTAACTCTGAGTTAAATGTAGATTAATATGCATGTGGTTGAGTTATCTGAGATGAGAATTAAGGGGAACCAGCTGAGGCAGCCTCTTCACAAGCACTCTCATTCACGGTTCCCATCACCGAGGCCAGCAAAGCTGAAACTGAACACATTTGCTCACAAATGTCGTCTTCTCGCTTTTACTGAGTAGGTTGAAAAGGTTGCATGGTAGTTTTAGGATCCCTGAATTGTTGATAGTCTCTATTTCCATTTCAGAAGAAGAAACCCACAAGCTACTATTTTCCCCTCATTGTCAGTGAAAGTTAAAAAGCAAGCCAAATAAAACTACCCCCCAAAACAAAAGAAAACCAAACAAAACCCTAAAGTGCCAAGGAGCAATGTTTATAAGTTTTCAAATAGGAGCTGAAAAACACCAATAAACTTTGGATTCAGCTCAAATGTACCATCAACCCCAGGCAGCTCCCCCGCCCCTGCCTCTTTTTAATGGTCCATTTGTCTGGTCCTCCTGGAAGATCTATAGAGAAAATTACCAGGGCAGAATGTGCATCCAATTGCACATCCTGCTACAGGAGAAACGATTCCTGTTCTCATCATTGGGATCAATAATTTGCTAACACAGTATTAGCAAGAGCAACAACTCCACCAGGTTAAAGGAGTTTTACACTGAATAATGACGGCCCAGGAAAGGGAAAAGCTGAGCGAGTAAATCCTGGCAGCCTTTTACTATTGAGATAGCAGGTGCTAGTG